>NC_052155.1:0-278220 GCF_902713615.1 Scyliorhinus canicula | reverse complement strand
TCTCCGTTTCAGTCACTCTCTCCATTTCTGTCACTCTCTCCGTTTCTGTCACTCTCTCCGTTTCTCTCTCTCTCTCCCTGTTTCTCTCACTCTCTCTGTTCTCTCACTCTCTCTGTTTCTCTCACTCTCTCTGTTTCTGTCGCTCTCTCCGTTTCAGTCACTCCCTCCGTTTCTGTCACTCTCTCCGTTTCTGTCACTCTCTGTTTCTGTCACTCTCGCTGTTTTCTCTCACTCTCTCTGTTTCTCTCACTCTCTCTGTTTCTGTCACTCTCTCTGTTTCTCTCACTCTGTCTGTTTCTCTCACTCTCTCTGTTTCTGTCACTCTCTCTGTTTCTGTCACTCACTCCGTTTCTCTCATTCTCTCCGTTTCTCTCACTCTCTCTGTTTCCTTCACTCTCTCCGTTTCTGTCTCTCTCTCCGTTTCAGTCACTCTCTGTTTCTGTCACTCTCTGTTTCTGTCTCTCCGTTTCAGTCACTGTCTCTGTTTCTGTCACTCTCTCCGTTTCAGTCACTCTCTCCGTTTCAGTCACTCTCTCTGTTTCTCTCACTCTCTCCGTTTCTGTCACTCTCTCCGTTTCTGTCACTCTCGCTGTTTCTCTCACTCTCTCTGTTTCTGTCACTCACTCCGTTTCTCTCATTCTCTCCGTTTCTCTCACTCTATCTGTTTCCTTCACTCTCTGTTTCAGTCACTCTCTCCTTTTCTCTCACTCTCTCTGTTTCTGTCACTCTCTCTGTTTCTGTCATTCTCTCTGTTTCTGTCACTCTCTCTGTTTCTCTCACTCTCTCCGTTTCTCTCACTCTCTCCGTTTCTCTCACTCTCTCTGTTTCTGTCCCTCTCTCCGTTTCTGTCCCTCTCTCCGTTTCTCTCACTCTCTCCGTTTCTCTCACTCTCTGTTTCTGTCACTCTCTCCGTTTCTGTCACTCTCTCCGTTTCTGTCACTCTCTCCGTTTCAGTCACTCTCTCCGTTTCTGTCACTCTCTCCGTTTCTGTCACTCTCTCAGTTTCTGTCACTCTCTCCGTTTCTCTCACTCTCTCTGTTTCCTTCACTCTCTGTTTCTGTCACTCTCTCCGTTTCTGTCACTCTCTCCGTTTCAGTCACTCCCTGTTTCTGTCACTCTCTCAGTTTCTGTCACTCTCTCCCTGTTTCTCTCACTCTCTCTGTTTCACTCACTCTCTCCGTTTCTCTCACTCTCTCTGTTTCTTTCACTCTCTGTTTCTGTCACTCTCGCCGTTTCTGTCACTCTCTCCGTTTCAGTCACTCTCTCCATTTCTGTCACTCTCTCAGTTTCTGTCACTCTCTCCGTTTCTCTCACTCTCTCCGTTTCTCTCTCTCTCTCCCTGTTTCTCTCACTCTCTCTGTTTCTCTCACTCCCTCTGTTTCTCTCACTCTCTCTGTTTCTGTCGCTCTCTCCGTTTCAGTCACTCCCTCCGTTTTGTCACTCTCTCCGTTTCTGTCACTCTCTCTGTTTCTGTCACTCTCGCTGTTTCTGTCACTCTCTCTGTTTCTGTCACTCTCTCTGTTTCTGTCACTCTCTCTGTTTCTCTCACTCTCTCTGTTTCTCTCACTCTCTCTGTTTCTGTCACTCACTCCGTTTCTCTCATTCTCTCCGTTTCTCTCACTCTCTCTGTTTCCTTCACTCTCTCCGTTTCTGTCTCTCTCTCCGTTTCAGTCACTCTCTGTTTCTGTCACTCTCTGTTTCTGTCTCTCCGTTTCAGTCACTGTCTCCGTTTCTGTCACTCTCTCCGTTTCTGTCACTCTCTCCGTTTCAGTCACTCCCTCCGTTTCTGTCACTCTCTCCGTTTCAGTCACTCTCTCCGTTTCTCTCACTCTCTCTGTTTCTTTCACTCTCTGTTTCTGTCACTCTCGCCGTTTCTGTCACTCTCTCCGTTTCAGTCACTCTCTCCATTTCTGTCACTCTCTCAGTTTCTGTCACTCTCTCCGTTTCTCTCTCTCTCCTGTTTCTCTCACTCTCTCTGTTTCTGTCACTCTCTCTGTTTCTCTCACTCTCTCTGTTTCTGTCACTCTCTCCGTTTCTGTCACTCTCTCCGTTTCTGTCACTCTCCCGTTTCTGTCACTCTCTCCGTTTCTCTCACTCTCGCTGTTTCTGTCACTCTCTCTGTTTCTCTCACACTTTCTGTTTCTCTCACTCTCTCTGTTTCTCTCACTCTCTCTGTTTCTGTCACTCACTCCGTTTCTCTCATTCTCTCCGTTTCTCTCACTCTCTCTGTTTCCTTCACTCTCTCCGTTTCTGTCTCTCTCTCCGTTTCAGTCACTCTCTGTTTCTGTCACTCTCTGTTTCTGTCTCTCCGTTTCAGTCACTGTCTCCGTTTCTGTCACTCTCTCCGTTTCAGTCACTCCCTCCGTTTCTGTCACTCTCTCCGTTTCAGTCACTCTCTCCGTTTCTCTCACTCTCTCCGTTTCTGTCACTCTCTCCGTTTCTGTCACTCTCGCTGTTTCTCTCACTCTCTCTGTTTCTGTCACTCACTCCGTTTCTCTCATTCTCTCCGTTTCTCTCACTCTATCTGTTTCCTTCACTCTCTGTTTCTGTCACTCTCTCCGTTTCTGTCACTCTCTCCGTTTCTGTCACTCTCTCCGTTTCAGTCACTCTCTGTTTCTGTCACTCTCTTTTTCTGTCTCTCCGTTTCAGTCACTCTCTCCGTTTCTGTCACTCTCTCCGTTTCTGTCACTCTCTCAGTTTCTGTCCCTCTCTCCGTTTCTGTCACTCTCTCCGTTTCTCTCACTCTCTCCCTGTTTCTGTCACTCTCTCCGTTTCTGTCACTCTCTCCGTTTCAGTCACTCTCTCCGTTTCTGTCACTCTCTCCGTTTCTCTCACTCTCTGTTTCTGTCACTCTCTCCGTTTCTGTCACTCTCTCCGTTTCTGTCACTCTCTCCGTTTCTGTCACTCTCCGTTTCAGTCACTCTCTGTTTCTGTCACTCTCTGTTTCTGTCTCTCCGTTTCAGTCACTCTCTGTTTCTCTCACTCTCTCTGTTTCTCTCTCTCTCTGTGTTTCTGTCACTCTCCGTTTCAGTCACTCCCTCCGTTTCTGTCACTCTCTCCGTTTCAGTCACACTCTCCGTTTCTCTCACTGTCTCCGTTTCTGTCACTCTCTCCGTTTCTGTCACTCTCTCCGTTTCTCTCACTCTCTCTGTTTCTCTCACTCTCTGTTTCTGTCACTCTCTCCTTTTCTGTCACTCTCTCCGTTTCTGTCACTCTCCGTTTCTGTCACTCTGTTTCTGTCTCTCCGTTTCTCTCACTCTCTCTGTTTCTCTCACTCTCTCTGTTTCTCTCACTCTCTCTGTTTCTCTCTCTCTCTGTGTTTCTGTCACTCTCTCCGTTTCAGTCACTCTCTCCGTTTCTCTCACTCTCTCCGTTTCTCTCTCTCTGTTTCTCTCACTCTCTCTGTTTCTCTCACTCTCTCTGTTTCTGTCACTCACTCTATTTCTGTCACTCTCTCTATTTCTGTCACTCTCTCTATTTCTGTCACTCTCTCGATTTCGGTTACTTTCTCGATTTTGGTCACTCGTGCTAGACATCACCATCCGAGGAAAAAGGCTCTCAATGTCCACCCTATCTAATCCTCTGATCATCTTGTGTGCCTCAATTATGTCACCTCTCAACCTTTTGCTCTCTAACGAAAACAGCCTCAAGTCCCTCAGCCTTTCCTCATAAGATCTTCCCTCCATACCAGGCAACATCCTGGTAAATCTCCTCTGCACTCTTTCCAATTGATCCACATCCTTCCCATAATGCGGCGACCAGAACATAAAACATAGAACATTACAGCGCAGTACAGGCCCTTCGGCCCACGATGTTGCACCGTCCTGTGAAACCCATCTAAAGTCCCTCTACACTATTCCCTTATCGTCCATATGCCTATCCAATGACCATTTGAATGTGTTTAGTGTTGGCGAGTCCACTACTGTTGCAGGCAGGGCATTCCACGCCCTTACTACTCTCTGAGTAAAGAACCTACCTCTGACATCTGTCCTATATCTATCTCCCCTCAATTTAAAGCTATGCAATACTCCGAATGCGGCCGCACCAGAGTTTTGTACAATTGCAACATGACCTCATGGCTCTACCAATAAAAGCTAACACACTGTTCACCTTCTTAACAACCCTCTCAACCTGGGTGGCAACTTTCAGGGATCTATGGACATGGACACCGAGATCTCTCTGCTCATCCACACTACCAAGAATCTTACCATTAGCCCAGTACTCTGTCTTCCTGTTATTCCTTCCAAAATGAATCACCTCACACTTTTCTGCATTAAACTCCATTTGCCACCTGTCAGCCCCGCTCTGCAGCTTGTCTATGTCCCTCTGTAATTTGTAACATTCTTCTGCACTGTCCACAACTCCACCGACTATAGTGTCATCTGCAAATTTACTCACCCATCCTTCTACGCCCTCCTCCAGGTCATTTATAAAAATGACAAAAAGCAGTGGCCCCAAAACAGATCCTTGTGGTACACCACTAGTAACTGGACTCCAGGCTCAACATTTACCATCAACCACCACCCTTTGTCTTCTTCCAGCTAGCCAATTTCTGATCCAAACTGCTAAATCAACCTGAATCCCATGCCTCCGTATTTTCTGCAATAGCCTACCGTGGGGAACCTTATCAAACGCTTTACTGAAATCCATATACACCACATCAACTGCTTTACCCTCGTCCACCTGATTGGTCACCTTCTCAAAGAACTCAATAAGTTTTATGAGGCACGACCTATCCTTCACAAAACTGTGTTGACTATCTCTAATCAAATTATTCCTTTCCAGATGATTATACATCCTATCTCTTATAAACCTTTCCAAGACTTTGCCCACAACAGAAGTAAGGCTCACTGGTCTATAGTTACCGGGGTTGTCTCTACTCCCCTTCTTGAACAAGGGGACAACATTTGCTATCCTCCAGTCTTCTGGCACTATTCCTGTAGATAAAGATGACTTAAAGATCAAAGCCAAAGGCTCAGCAATCTCCTCCCTGGCTTCCCAGAGAATCCTAGGATAAATCCCATCCGGCCCAGGCGACTTACCTATTTTCACACATTCCAGAATCGCTAACACCTCCTCCTTATGAACCTCAAGCCCTTCTAGTCCAGTAGCCTGTATCTCTGTGTGAATACTGTCGAAAAATACTCATTTAGCACCTTTCCTATCTCCTCGGACTCCACGCACAACTTCCCACTACTGTCCTTGACTGGCCCTACTCTTACCTTAGTCATTCTTTTATTCCTGACATACCTATAAAAAGCTTTAGGGTTATCCTTGATCCTACCTGCCAAAGACTTCTTATGTCCCCTCCTGGCTCTTCTCAGCTCTCTCTTTGGAGCCTTCCTAGCTAACTTGTAACTCTCAAACGCCCTAACTGAACCATCACGTCACATCATTACATAAGCCTCCTTCTTCCCCTTGACAAGTGTTTCAACTGCTTTAGTAAACCATGGTTCCCTCGCTCGACCACTTCCTCCCTGCCTGACAGGTACATACTTATAGAACATAGAGAAATACAGCACAGACCAGGCCCTTCGGCCCACGATGTTGTGCCGAACTTTTGTCCTAGTTTAATCATAGTGTCCAAAATTCTATGATAATCTAAGGGCAATTTATCATGGCCAATCCACCCAACCCGCACATCTTTGGACTGTGGGAGGAAACCGGAGCACCCGGAGGAAACCCACGCACACACGGGGAGGATGTGCAGACTCCACACAGACAGTGACCCAAGCCGGAATCGAACCTGGGATCCTGGAGCTGTGAAGCAATTGTGCTATCCACAATGCTACCGTGCTGCCCTTAAAATCAAATTAATCTACACTCCATTATTCTACCATAATCCATGTACCTATCCAATAGCCGCTTGAAGGTCCCTAATGTTTCCGACTCAACTACTTCCACAGGCAGTGCATTCCATGCCCCCACTACTCTCTGGGTAAAGAACCTACCTCTGACATCCCCCCTATATCGTCCACAATTCACCTTTAATTTATGTCCCCTTGTAATGGTTTGTTCCACCCAGGGAAAAAGTCTCTGACTGTCTACTCTATCTATTCCCCTGATCATCTTATAAATCTCTATCAAGTCGCCCCTCATCCTTCTCCGTTCTAATGAGAAAAGGCCCAGCACCCTCAACCTTTCCTCGTAAGACCTACTCTCCATTCCAGGCAACATCCTGGTAAATCTCCTTTGCACCTTTTCCAAAGCTTCCACATCCTTCCTAAAATGAGGTGACCAGAACTGCACACAGTACTCCAAATGTGGCCTGACCAAGGTTTTGTACAGCTGCATCATCACCTCACGGCTCTTAAACTCAATCCCTCTGTTCATGAACGCTAGCACACCATAGGCCTTCTTCACAGCTCTATCCACTTGAGTGGCAACTTTCAAAGATCTATGAACATAGACCCCAAGATCTTTCTGCTCCTCCACATTGCCAAGAACCCTACCATTAATCCTGTATTCCGCATTCATATTTGTCCTTCCAAAATGGACAGCCTCACACTTGTCAGGGTTAAACTCCATCTGCCACTTCTCAGCCCAGCTCTGCATCCTATCTATGTCTCTTTGCAGCCGACAACAGCCCTCCTCACTATCCACAACTCCACCAATCTTCGTATCATCTTCAGAGGACACAGAACTGATCCCTGCGGTACGCCACTGGTAACTGGGCTCCAGGCTGAATATTTGCCATCCACCACCACTCTCTGACTTCTATTGGTTAGCCAGTTCGTTATCCAACTGTCCAAATTTCCCACTATCCCATGCCTCCTTACTTTCTGCATAAGCCTACCATGGGGAACCTTATCAAATGCCTTACTAAAATCCATGTACACCACATCCACTGCTTTACCTTCATCCACATGCTTGGTCACCTCCTCAAATAAGTCAATAAGACTTGTGAGGCAAGACCTACCCCTCACAAATCCGTGCTGACTATCCCTAATCAAGCAGTGTCTTTCCAGATGCTCAGAAATTCTATCCCTCAGTACCCTTTTCATTACTTTGCCTACCACCGAAGTAAGACTAACTGGCCTGTAATTCCCAGGGTTATCCCTATTCCGTTTTTCGAACAGGGGCACGACATTTGCCACTCTCCAATCCCCTGGTACCACCCCTGTTGACAGTGAGGACGAAAAGATCATTGCCAACGGCTCTGCAATTTCATTTCGTGCTTCCCATAGAATCCTTGGATATATCCCGTCAGGCCCGGGGGACTTGTCTATCCTCAAGTTTTTCAAAATGCCCAACACATCTTCCTTCCTAACAAGTATCTCCTCGAGCTTACCAGTCTGTTTCACACTGTCCTCTCCAACAATATGGCCCCTCTCATTCGTAAATACTGAAGAAAAGTACTCGTTCAAGGCCTTGGGGTTTTCCTTGATCCCACCCGCCAAAGATTTTTCATGCCCTCTCTTAGCTCTCCTAATCCCTTTCTTCAGTTCCCTCCTGGCTATCTTGTAACCCTCAAGCACCCTGTCTGAACCTTGTTTCCTCAGCCTTACATAAGTCTCCTTCTTCCTCTTAACAAGACATTCTACCTCTCTTGTCAACCATGGTTCCCTCACTCAACCATCTCTTCCCTGCCTGACAGGGACATACATATCAAAAACACGCAGTACCTGTTCCTTGAACAAGTTCCACATTTTACTTGTGTCCTTCCCTATGTTCCCAACTTATGCAATTCAGTTCTTGTCTGACAGCATTGTATTTACCCTTCCCCCAATTGTAAACCTTGCCCTGTTGCATGCACCTATCCCTCTCCATTACTAAAGTGAAAGTCACAGAATTGTGGTCACTACCTCCAAAATGCTCCCCCACTAACAAATCTATCACCTGCCCTGGTTCATTACCAAGTACCAAATCCAATATGGCCTCCCCTCTGGTCGGACAATCTACATACTGTGTTCGAAAAGCTTCCTGGACACACTGCACAAACACTACCCCATCCAAACTATTTGATCTAAAGAGTTTCCACTCAATGTTTGGGAAGTTGAAGTCACCCTTGACTACTATCCTGTGACTTCTGCACCTTTCCAAAATCTGTTTCCCAATCTGTTCCTCCACATCTCTGCTGCTATTGGGGGGCCTATAGAACACTCCCAACAAGGTGACTGCTCCTTTCCTATTTCTGACTTCAACCCATATTACCTCAGTAGGCAGATCCCCCTCGAACTGCCTTTCTGCAGCTGTTATACTATCTCTAATTAACAATGCCACCCCCCCCCCCCACCTCTTTTACCATCCTCCCTAATCTTATTGAAACATCTATAACCAGGGACCTCCAACAACCGTTTCTGCCCCTCTTCTATCCAAGTTTCCAAGTTTCCGTGATGGCCACCACATCGTAGTCCCAAGTACCGATCTATGCCTCAAGTTCACCCACCTTATTCCTGATGCTTTTTGCGTTGAAGTATACACACTTCAACCCATCTCCTTGCCTGCAAGTACTCTCCTTTGTCAGTGTTACCTTCCCCACTGCATCACTACGTGCTTTGGCATCCTGACTATCAGCTTCCTTAGTTGCTGGACTACAAATCCGGTTCCCATTACCCAGCCAAATTAGTTTAAACCCTCCCGAAGAGTATTAGAAAACCTCCCTCCCAGGATATTGGTGCCCCTCTGGTTCAGATGCAACCTGTCCTGCTTGTACAGGTCCCACTTTCCCCAGAAGCTCCAATTATCCAAATACCTGAAGCCCTCCCTCCTACACCATTCCTGCAGCCACGTGTTCAACTGCACTCTCTCCCTATTCCTAGCCTCGCTATCACGTGGCACCGGCAACAAACCAGAGATGACAACTCTGTCTGTCCTGGCTTTTAACTTCCAGCCTAACTCCCTAAACTCGTTTATTACATCCACACTCCTTTTCCTACCTACGTCGTTCATACCAATGTGCACCACGACTTCTGGCTGCTCATCCTCCCCCTTCAGGATCCTGAAGACACGATCCGAGACATCCCTGGCCCTGGCACCCGGGAGGCAACATACCTTCCGGGAGCCTCACTCGCGACCACAGAATCTCCTATCTATTACCCTAGCCATTGAATCTCCTATTACTATTGCTTTTCTATTTTCCCCCTTCTCTTCTGAGCCCCAGAGCCAGACTCAGTGCCAGAGACCTGGCCGCTAGGACCTTCGCCCGGTAGGTCATCCCCCCCCCCCCAACAGCATCCAAAACGCTATACTTGTTTTGAAGGGGAACGGCCACGAGGGATCCCTGCACTGTCTGCCTGTTCGTTTTCTTTCCCCTGACTGAAACCCAGCTACTCTTGTCCAGTACCTTGGGTGTGGCTACCTCCCTGTAACTCTTCTCGATAACCCCCGCTGCCTCCCGGATGATCTGAAGTTCATCCAGCTCCAGCTCCAGTTCCCTAACACGGTCTCTGAGGAGCTGGAGTTGGGTGCACTTCCCGCAGGTATAGTCAGAGGGGACATCGGTGGTATCCCTCACCACCCACATCCTACAGGAGGAGCATGCAACTGCCCGAGCCTCCATCCCCTCTTACCTTACAGAATATAGCTGCCCTATAGACCAACTGGAACTCCGCCCTCCGACTCTGCTCCCAGTCAGCTGCACTCTGTAAACTCCTGGCTCCCTTCTCGCTCTTTGCGGAAATGAAATGAAAGGAGCACCTTGCTCCCTCCTCACCTAACTCCCTCAGTCATCAAACTCTGACTATAGCACTCAAATGCACCAAATTCAGCACTCCAGTGCAAACAAACCGTATCAAGGACATGCAGTAGCTGTTCCTTAAACATGCTCCACATTTCCATTGTGCCCATCCCCTGCAGTTTCCTTCCCCATCCGATGCATCCTAAGTCTTGCCTCATCGCATCATAATTGCCTTTCCCCCAGATATAACTCTTGCCTTGCGGTACATACCTATCCCTGCCCATCGCTAAAGTAAACGTAATCGAATTGTGGTCACTATCACCAAAGTGTCACCTACCTCCAAATCTAACACCTGTCCTGGTTCATTACCCAGTACCAAATCCAATACGGCCTCGCCTCTCGTTGGCCTATCTACATACTGCGTCAGGAAACCCTCCTGCACACATTGGACAAAAACGGACCCATCTAAAGTACTCGGACTATAGCGTTTCCAGTCAATATTTGGAAAGTTAAAGTCCCCCATAACAACTACCCTGTTACTTTCGCTCCTATCCAGAATCATCTTTGCAATCCTTTCCTCTACATCTCTGGAACTTTTCGGAGGCCTATAGAAAAGCCCTAACAGGGTGACCTCTCCTTTCCTGTTTCTAAACTCAGCCCATACTAGTTCAGTAGTCGAGTCCTCATCAGATGTCCTTTCAGCCACCGTAATACTGTCCTTGACTAACAATGTCACCCCTCCCCCTCTCTTACCACCTTCCCTGAGCTTACTGAAATATCTAAACCCCAGAACCTGCAACAACCATTCCTGTCCCTGCTCTATCCATGTCTCCGAAATGGCCACAACATCGAAGTCCCAGGTAGCAACCCATGCCGCATGTTCACGCACCTTATTCCGGATGCTCCTGGCGTTGAAGTAGACGCACTTTAAACCACCTTCCTGCCGGTACACTCCTACAACTTTGTAACCAAAGTCACGACCTCACTACTCTCAGCTTCTTGTGTACTGGAGCTACAATTCAGGTTCCCAATCCCCTGCTGAACTAGTTTAAACCCTCCCGAAGAGCATTAGCAAATTTCCCCCCCAGGATATTAGTACCCCTCTGGTCCAGGTTAGACCATCCCGTTTGTAGAGGTCCCACCTACCCCAGAATGAGCCCCAATTGTCCAGGAATCTGAAATCCTCCCTCCTGCACCATCCCTGCAGCCACGTGTTCAACTGCTCTCTCTCCCTATTCCTCGACTCGCTAGCACGTGGCACAGGTAACAACCCAGAGATAATAACTGTTTGTCCTAGATCTAAGTTTCCACCCTAGCTCCCTGAATTCCTGCCTTACATCCCTATCCCTTTTCCTACCTATGTCGTTGGTACCAATGTGGACCACGACTTGGGGCTGCTCCCCCTCCCCCTTAAGGATCCCGAAAACTCGATCTGAGACATCACGGACCCTGGCACCTGGGAGGCAATACACCAACCGTGAGTCTCTCTCTTTCCCACAGAATCTACTATCCCCCTAACTATGGAGTCTCCAATGACTAATGTTCTTCTCCTCTCCCCCTTCCCTTCTGAGCAACAGGGACAGACTCTGTGCCAGAGACCTGTACCCCATGGCTGACCCCTGGTACTTCGTCCCCCCCCAACAGTATCCAAAGCGGTATACCTGTTACTAAGGGGAACAACCACAGGGGATCCCTGTACTGACTGCTTCCCCCCAGCCCCTCTCACCGTCACCCATCTACCTTCATTTTTGGCGTAACTGCCTCCCTGAAGCTTCTATCTATGACCACCTCTGCCACCCGACTGATCCGAAGTTCATCCAGCTCCAGCTCCAGTTCCCTAACGCAGTTTCTGAGGAGCTGGAGATGGGTGCACTTCCCACAGGTGAAATCAGCAGGGACATTGACGGCATCCCTCACCTCAAACATTCTGCAGGAGGAACATTGTACTGCCTTCCCTGACATCACCTCTAGATAAAACAAGAAAAAGAAAGGAAGAGCTTACCTGATATTCCCTCAACCACTTAGGTTCGAAGAGGTGGAAGGGTGGGGGACAGTACAAGTGTAATGTCTCGGGTTTAGCAACCGCCTGACTTATATACAGGTACTCACCTTCCCAACAGGCCCCTGCTCCCGTTGAAAATCCGGAGGCCGCTTATGTTTCTGTCGTGCTCTCCCTCACTCTTTCTCCATCTGTCACTCGCTTGTTCTGTTCTTGATCTTTCTGTAACTCTGTGTTGCTCACTCTCTGACACTTTTTCTCTGTCGCTAATGTCTCTTTTAGTCATTCTCACTCTCTCCTTGTCTGTAGATTCTGATGGATTTTCTCCCTGGTCCTCCTGGACCCGATGTTCGAGGAACTGTACAGATACCCAGTTTCGCAGCATGAAGAATCGGACTCGTTCCTGCCAGAATCATTACAACTGCACCGGGGAAACATTCCAGGAGCGACCCTGCAACCTGCCACAATGCACAAGTAACCTCGGGGTCAGGGGTTAGGACTGCGGCTAGGGATTGTCGGTCAGGGTTCAGGGGCAATACATGGCAGATGCAGCATAACTTTGATAGGTGTAAACGTATCACGTTTGGATGGAGAAACAGAATGACAGATGTTATTTAACTGGGAATAGATTGGGAAATGCTGATGTACAGATAGACCTGGGTGTACCAGGACACCCATCAGTGAAACAAAAACAGAAAATACTGGACAACCTCAGCAGGTCTGACAGCGGAGAGAGAAGAAAAGATTCTTAGAGACAGGATTTACTCACATTTGGAAACAAATGGACTTATTAGTGATGGACAACATGGTTTTGTGAAGGGGAGGTCGTGCCTCACTAATTTGATCGAGTTTTTCGAGGAAGTGACAAAGATGATTGATGACGGAAAGGCAGTAGATGCTGGCCTTGGAAAGGTTCCAGAGGAGGTTCACAAGAATGATCCCTGGAATGAAGAACTTGTCGTATGAGGAATGGTTGAGGACTCTGGGTCTGTACTCGTTCGGAGTTTAGAAGGATGAGAGGGGATCTTATTGAAACTTACAGGATACAGCGAGGCCTGGATAGAGTGGACGTGGAGAGGATTTTTCCACTTGAAGGAAAAACTAGAACCGGGGACACCATCTCAGACTAAAGGGATGATCCTTTAAAACAGAGATGAGGAGGAATTTCTTCAGCCAGAGGGTGGTGAATCTGTGGAACTCTGCCGCAGAGACTGCGGAGGCCAAATCACTGAGTGTCTTTAAGACAGAGATAGATAGGTTCTTGATTAATAAGGGGATCAGGGGTTATGGAGAGAAGGCAGGAGAATGGGGGATGAGAAAATATCAGCCATGATTTAATGGCGGAGCGGACTCGATTGGTCGAGTGACCTAATTCTGCTCCTATGTCTTATGGTCCAGCAGAGGGCAGCAGAGCAGAGCTACTGATCAGCTATTCTGGGGGAATTTGCATAGGTGCAGTGCGGTCAGCCTAAGTTGAAGGGGAACCGGCGAAGGAGACCCAAGGAGTTTGAGTGAAGACAAGCATCCAGCAGAGGGCAGCAGAGCAGAGCTACTGATCAGCTGTTCTGGGGGAATTTGCATACGTGCAGTGCGGTCAGCCTAAGTTGAAGGTGGTTTGTGGAGGGGCTGTTGGCAAGTGACAGTTAAACCCGAAACACTTCGTGAGTGTTTCCCACCCCACGGTGGTTGGGAAGCGGGAGCAGGGGCCTGTCGTGAAGGTGAGTGAGTGCCTTTAAATTTGCTTAACTTTCAGCGGGAGCAGGGTTTGAGGTAATATCAGGTAAGCTCTTCCTTTCTTTTTCTTTTTCTTGTTTTTTTTTAATCTAGAGGTGATGTCAGGGAAGGCAGTACAATGCTCCTCCTGCAGAATGTTTGAGGTGAGGGACGCCGTCAGTGTCCCTGCTGATTTCATCTGTGGGAAGTGCACCCAACTCCAGCTCCTCAAAAACCGTGTTAGGGACCTGGAGCTTGAGCTGGATGAACTTCGGATCATTCGGGAGGCAGAGGGGGTCATAGATAGGAGCTTCAGGGAAGTAGTTACACCAAAGACTGGAGATAGATGGGTAACTGTAAGAGGGACTGGGAAGAAGCAGTCAGTGCAGGGACCCCCTGCGGTCGTTCCCCTGAGTAACAAGTATACCGTTTTGGATACTTGTGGGGGGGACGACTTACCAGGGGTAAGCCATGGGGTACGGGCCTCTGGCACGGAGTCTGTCCCTGTTGCTCAGAAGGGAAGGGGGCAAAGGAGTAGAACATTAGTAATTGGGGACTCAATAGTCAGGGGCACAGATAGGAGATTTTGTGGGAGCGAGAGAGACTCACGTTTGGTATGTTGCCTCCCAGGTGCAAGGGTACGTGATGTCTCGGATCGTGTTTTCCGGGTCCTTAAGGGGGAGGGGGAGCAGCCCCAAGTCGTAGTCCACATTGGCACTAACGACATAGGTAGGAAAGGGGACAAGGATGTCAGGCAGGCCTTTAGGGAGCTAGGATGGAAGCTCAGAGCGAGAACAAACAGAGTTGTTATCTCTGGGTTGTTGCCCGTGCCACGTGATAGTGAGATGAGGAATAGGGAGAGAGAGCAATTAAACACGTGGCTACAGGGATGGTGCAGGCGGGAGGGATTCAGATTTCTGGATAACTGGGGCTCTTTCTGGGGAAGGTGGGACCTCTATAGACAGGATGGTCTACATCTGAACCTGAGGGGCACCAATATCCTGGGGGGGAGATTTGTTAGTGCTGTTTGGGGGGGTTTAAACTAATTCAGCAGGGGCATGGGAACCTGGTTTGTAGTTTTGGGGTACGGGAGATTGAGAGTATAGAGGTCAGGAGCACAGATTTGACTTCGCAGGAGGGTGCCAGTGTTCAGGTAGGTGGTTTGAAGTGTGTCTACTTCAATGCCAGGAGTATACGAAATAAGGTAGGGGAACTGGCAGCATGGGTTGGTACCTGGGACTTCGACGTTGTGGCCATTTCAGAGACATGGATAGAGCAGGGACAAGAATGGTTGTTGCAGGTTCCGGGGTCTAGGTGTTTTAGTAAGCTCAGAGAAGGGGGCAAAAGAGGGGGAGGTGTGGCGCTGCTAGTCAAGGACAGTATTACGGTGGCGGAAAGGATGCTAGATGGGGACTCTTCTTCCGAGGTAGTATGGGCTGAGGTTAGAAACAGGAAAGGAGAGGTCACCCTGTTGGGAGTTTTCTTTAGGCCACCTAATAGTTCTAGGGATGTAGAGGAAAGGATGGCGAAGATGATTCTGGAAAAGAGCGAAAGTAACAGGGTAGTTGTTATGGGAGACTTTAACTTTCCAAATATTGACTGGAAAAGATATAGTTCGAGTACATTAGATGGGTCGTTCTTTGTACAATGTGTGCAGGAGGGTTTCCTGACACAATATGTTGACAGGCCAACAAGAGGCGAGGCCACATTGGATTTGGTTTTGGGTAATGAACCAGGCCAGGTGTTAGATCTGGAGGTAGGTGAGCACTTTGGAAACAGTGACCACAATTCGGTGACCTTTACGTTAGTGATGGAAAGGCATAAGTATACCCCGCAGGGCAAGAGTTATAGCTGGGGGAATTATGATGCCATTAGACATGACTTAGGATGTGTTGGTTGGAGAAGTAGGCTGCAAGGGTTGGGCACACTGGATATGTGGAGCTTGTTCAAGGAACAGCTATTGCATGTTCTTGATAAGCACGTACCAGTCAGGCAGGGAGGAAGGGGTCGAGCGAGGGAACCGTGGTTTACCAAAGAAGTGGAATCTCTTGTTAAGAGGAAGAAGGAGGCCTATGTGAAGATGAGGCATGAAGTTTCAGTTGGGGCGCTTGATAGTTACAAGGAAGCGAGGAAGGATCTAAAGAGAGAGCTGAGACGAGCAAGGAGGGGACATGAGAAGTCTTTGGCAGGTAGGATCAAGGAAAACCCAAAAGCTTTCTATAGGTATGTCAGGAATAAAAGAATGACTAGGGTAAGAGTAGGGCCAGTCAAGGACAGTGGTGGGAAGTTGTGTGTGGAGGCTGAGGAGATAAGCGAGATACTAAATGAATACTTTTTGTCAGTATTCACTCAAGAAAAAGATAATATTGTGGAGGAGAATGCTGAGACCCAGGCTATTAGAATAGATGGCATTGAGGTGCGTAGGGAAGAAGTGTTGGCAATTCTGGACAAGGTGAAAATAGATAAGTCCCCGGGGCCGGATGGGATTTATCCTAGGATTCTCTGGGAAGCCAGGGAAGAGATTGCTGAGCCTTTGGCTTTGATTTTTAGGTCATCATTGGCCACAGGAATAGTGCCAGAGGACTGGAGGATAGCAAATATGGTCCCTTTGTTCAAGAAGGGGAGTAGAGATAACCCCGGTAACTATAGGCCGGTGAGCCTAACGTCTGTGGTGGGTAAGGTCTTGGAGAGGATTATAAAAGATACGATTTATAATCATCTAGATAGGAATAATATGATTAGGGATAGTCAGCATGGTTTTGTGAAGGGTAGGTCATGCCTCACAAACCTTATCGAGTTCTTTGAGAAGGTGACTGAACAGGTAGACGAGGGTAGAGCAGTTGATGTGGTGTATATGGATTTCAGTAAAGCGTTTGATAAGGTTCCCCACGGTCGGCTATTGCAGAAAATACGGAGGCTGGGGATTGAGGGTGATTTAGAGATGTGGATCAGAAATTGGCTAGTTGAAAGAAGACAGAGAGTGGTAGTTGATGGGAAATGTTCAGAATGGAGTTCAGTTACGAGTGGCGTACCACAAGGATCTGTTCTGGGGCCATTGCTGTTTGTCATTTTTATAAATGACCTAGAGGAGGGCGCAGAAGGATGGGTGAGTAAATTTGCAGACGACACTAAAGTCGGTGGAGTTGTAGACAGTGCGGAAGGATGTTGCAGGTTACAGAGGGACATAGATAAGCTGCAGACCTGGGCTGAGAGGGGCTGGTTTAGCTCACAAGGCTAAATCGCTGGCTTTTAAAGCAGACCAAGCAGGCCAGCAGCACGGTTCAATTCCCGTACCAGCCTCCCCGGACAGGCGCGGAATGTGGCGACTAGGGGCTTTTCACAGTAACTTCATTGAAGCCTACTCGTGACAATAAGCGATTTTCATTTTCATTTTCATTTCATTTCATTTCATTTCATTTCATTTCAAATGGAGTTTAATGTGGAGAAGTGTGAGGTGATTCACTTTGGAAAGAAAACAGGAATGCGGAATATTTGGCTAATGGTAAAATTCTTGGTAGTGTGGATGAGCAGAGGGATCTCGGTGTCCATGTACATAGATCCCTGAAAGTTGCCACCCAGGTTGATAGGGTTGTGAAGAAGGCCTATGGTGTGTTGGCCTTTATTGGTAGAGGGATTGGTAGGTGCCTCACGGTAGCATGGTGGTTAGCATCAATGCTTCACAGCTCCAGGGTCCCAGGTTCGATTCCCGGCTGGGTCACTGTCTGTGTGGAGTCTGCACGTCCTCCCCGTGTGTGCGTGGGTTTCCTCCGGGTGCTCCGGTTTCCTCCCACAGTCCAAAGATGTGCGGGTTAGGTGGATTGGCCATGCTAAATTGCCCGTAGTGTAAGGTTAATGGGGGGATTGTTGGGTTACGGGTATATGGGTTACGTGGGTTTAAGTGGGGTGATCATTGCTCGGCACAACATCGAGGGCCGAAGGGCCTGTTCTGTGCTGTACTGTTCTATGTTCTATGTTCTATGAGTTCCGGAGCCATGAGGTCATGTTGCAGTTGTACAAAACTCTAGTACGGCCGCATTTGGAGTATTGCGTACAGTTCTGGTCGCCTCATTATAGGAAGGACGTGGAAGCTTTGGAACGGGTGCAGAGGAGATTTACCAGGATGTTGCCTGGTATGGAGGGAAAATCTTATGAGGAAAGGCTGATGGACTTGAGGTTGTTTTCGTTAGAGAGAAGAAGGTTAAGAGGTGACTTAATAGAGGCATACAAAATGATCAGAGGGTTAGATAGGGTGGACAGCGAGAGCCTTCTCCCGCGGATGGAGGTGGCTAGCATGAGGGGACATAGCCTTATATTGAGGGGTAATAGATATAGGACAGAGGTCAGAGGTGGGTTTTTTACGCAAAGAGTGGTGAGGCCGTGGAATGCCCTACCTGCAACAGTAGTGAACTCGCCAACATTGAGGGCATTTAAAAGTTTATTGGATAAGCATATGGATGATAATGGCATAGTGTAGGTTAGATGGCCTTTAGTTTTTTTTCCATGTCGGTGCAACATCGAGGGCCGAAGGGCCTGTACTGCGCTGTATCGTTCTATGTTCTATGTTCTATGTTCTATGGTATACATGGACTTCAGTAAAGCCTTTGACAAGGTACCTCATGGTAGACTGGTACAAAAAGTGAAGTCACATGGGATCAGAGGAGAGCTGGCATGTCGGATACAGACCTGGCTTGGGCACAGAAGACAGGGTAGCAGTAGAAGAGTGTTTTTCTGAATGGAAGGCTGTGACTAGCGGCATTCCACAGGGATCAATGCTGGGGCCTTTGTTGTTCATGCTGTATATCAATGATTTGGAAGAAAATATAGCTGGTCTGATTAGTAAGTTAGCAGACACAGAAATTGGTGGAGTTGCGGATAGTGTAGAAGATTGTCAGCGGATACAGCCGGATATAAACTGGTTGGAGTCTTGGACGGAGAAAGGGCAGATGGAGTTTAATCCGGATAAGTGTGAGGTAATGCACTTTGGAAGGTCCAATGCATCTAGGTATTACACAATAAATGGTAGAACTCTGGTATAACTCTTGCGAATACTGGCAGGCAGAGAGATCTGGGCGTGCATGTCCATCGATCACTGAAAGTGGTAGCACATGTGGATAAGGCGGTCAAGAAAGCATCCGGCATGCTGGCTTCATCGGTCGGAGCATTGAATATAAAAATTGGCAAGTCATGTTGCAGCTGTATAGGACCTTAGTTAGGCCTCATTTGGAATATTGTGTACAATTCTAGTCGCCACACTACCAGAAGGATGCGGATGCTTTGGAGAGGGTACAGAAGCTGTTTACTAGGATGTTGCCTGGTATGGAGGGCATTAGCTATGAGGAGAGGGTAGATAAACTCGGTCTGTTCTCACTGGATCAACAGATGTTGAGAGGTGACCTGATAGAGGTCTACAAGATTATGAGTGGCACGGACAGAGTGGATAGTCAGATGCTGAATCCTCGGGTAGGAGAGTCAAGTACTCGGGGACATAGGTTTAAAGTGCGTGGGGGAGAGTTTCGAACAATTGTACGAAGCAGGTTTTTACACAGAGGGTGGTAAATATATGGAAGGTGCTGCCGGAGGAGGTGGTGGCAGCCGGTACGATAGCGACATTTAAGGGGCATCTGGACAAATATATGAATAGGGTGGGAACGGAAGGATACGGACTCCAGTGCAGACTGTTTTAGTTTAGGCAGGTACCATGGTCGGCACGGGCTTGGAGGGCCGAAGGGCCTCTTCCTGTGCTGTATTGTTCTTTGTTCTTCGAAGCTATTATTTAGAGTCTGGATGACTCTTTGTCAAAGTTTGCTGAAAGTAGCAGTTCTGAAGGCAAATGGCATGGCGGCCTGGATTGAAAGAGGAATTAAATAATTGGGAGTAAGGACGGCTTACTGCAGGATCTTGGTGACAGCATACCTGGAGTATTGTGAGCACTTTTGGTCCTTTTCGAAGAAAGGATTCAATTGCCATTGAGGGAGTGCAGCAAATATTCACCAGGCTGATTCCTGGGATGGTGGGATTGTCGTACAAGGAAGGATTGGCTCCACTGGGCCAGCATTCACTGGATTTTAGACGAATGAGAGGGGACATCATTGAAAGGTATTAAAACTCAGACACGGCTGGACAGGCTGGATACAGGGATGATGTTTCCTCTGGTCGGGCAGGCTCTCTGATAGGGCGAGCACTCTGATAGGGCCGGCTCTCTGATAGGGCGAGCACTCTGATAGGGTGGGCTCTCTGATAGGGCGGGCTCTCTGATAGGGCAAGCACTCTGATAGGGCGGGCTCTCTGATAGGGCGGGCTCTCTGATAGGGCGGGCTCTCTGATAGGGCGGGCTGTCTGATAGGGCGGGCTCTCTGATAGGGCGAGCACTCTGATAGGGCGGGCTCTCTGATAGGGCGGGCTCTCTGATAGGGCGAGCACTCTGATAGGGCCGGCTCTCCTCTGATAGGGCGGGCTCTCTGATAGGGCGGGCTCTCTGATCGGGCCGGCTCTCCTCTGATCGGCGGGCTCTCTGATAGGGCGGGCTCTCTGATAGGGCGAGCACTCTGATAGGGCGGGCTCTCTGATAGGGCGAGCACTATGATAGGGCAGGATCTCTGATAGGGCGAGCACTCTAATAGGGCGAGCACTCTGATAGGGCGAGCACTCTGATAGGGCGGGCTCTCTGATAGGGCGGGCTCTCTGATAGGGCCGGCTCTCCTCTGATCGGCGGGCTCTCTGATAGGGCCGGCTCTCCTCTGATAGGGCAGGCTCTCTGATAGGGCGGGCTCTCTGATAGGGCGGGCTCCCTGATAGGGCGGGCTCCCTGATAGGGCCGGCTCTCCTCTGATAGGGCGGGCTCTCTGATAGGGCGGGCTCTCTGATAGGGCGGGCTCTCTGATAGGGCCGGCTCTCCTCTGATAGGGCGGGCTCTCTGATAGGGCGGGCTCTCTGATAGGGCGGGCTCTCCGATAGGGCAGGCTCCCTGATAGGGCGAGCACTCTGATAGGGCCGGCTCTCTGATAGGGCCGGCTCTCTGATAGGGCGAGCACTCTGATAGGGCGAGCTCTCTGATAGGGTGGGCTCTCTGATAGGGCGAGCTCTCTGATCGGGCGGGCTCTCTGATAGGGCGGGCTCTCTGATAGGGCGGGCTCCCTGATAGGGCGGGCTCCCTGATAGGGCGGGCTCTCTGATAGGGCAGGCTCTCTGATAGGGCAGGCTCTCTGATAGGGCGAGCTCTCTGATAGGGCGGGCTCTCTGATAGGGCGAGCACCCTGATAGGGCAGGATCTCTGATAGGGCGAGCACTCTGATAGGGCGAGCTCTCTGATAGGGCGGGCTCTCTGATAGGGCGAGCACCCTGATAGGGCAGGATCTCTGATAGGGCGAGCTCTCTGATAGGGCGGGCTCTCTGATAGGGCGAGCACCCTGATAGGGCGAGCACTATGATAGGGCAGGCTCTCCTCTGATAGGGAAGGATCTCTGATAGGGCGAGCACTCTGATAGGGCGAGCACTCTGATAGGGCGAGCACTCTGATAGGGCGGGCTCTCTGATAGGGCGGGCTCTCTGATAGGGCGGGCTCTCTGATAGGGCGAGCACTCTGATAGGGCGGGCACTCTGATAGGGCGGGCTCTCTGATAGGGCGAGCACTCTGATAGGGCGGGCTCTCTGATCGGGTGGGCTCTCTGATCGGGCGGGCTCTCTGATCGGGCGGGCTCTCTGATCGGGCGGGCTGTCTGATAGGGCGGGCTGTCTGATAGGGCGGGCTGTCTGATAGGGCGGGCTGTCTGATAGGGCGGGCTCTCTGATAGGGTGGGCTCCCTGATAGGGCGGGCTGTCTGATAGGGCGGGCTCTCTGATAGGGCGGGCTCTCTGATCGGGTGGGCTCTCTGATCGGGCGGGCTCTCTGATCGGGCGGGCTCTCTGATAGGGCGGGCTCTCTGATAGGGCGGGCTCTCTGATAGGGCCGGTCTCTGATAGGGCCGGCTCTACTCTGATAGGGCCGGCTCTCTGATAGGGCGGGCTCTCTGATAGGGCGGGCTCTCTGATAGGGCGGGCTCTCTGATAGGTCCGGCTCTCTGATAGGGCAGGCTCTCTGATAGGGCAGGCTCTCTGATAGGGCCTGCTCTATAATAAGAGGTCGCAGCCTCAGGGTTTGAATATTCTTGTTTTCTGAGGGCCCTGGGTCTCTGGATCTTTCTTCGTCAATAGGCAATGGAAGCAGAATCTTTGAATATTTTTTAAGGCACGAGGTGAATAGTTCTCGATCTGCAAGACTGGTGGTGTTGGGGGCTGGTTATGGGGGTGGGGGTGTGTGGGGGGTGGATGATGTTGGGGGCTGGGAGGTATAGTGGGGGTGGGGGATGTGGGGTGGGGGGGCAGTGGGGGCTGGCTATAGGGTTGGGGGTGTGTGGGGGGTGGATGATATTGGGGGCTGGGAGGTATAGTGAGGGTGGGGGATGTGGGGTGCGGGGTAAGTGGGGGCTGGTTATTGGGGGTGTGTGGGTGGGGGGTGGATGATATTGGGGGCTGGGAGGTATAGTGGGGGTTGTGGGGTGCGGGGGCAGTGGGGGCTGGTTATTGGGGGTGGGGGGGTGGGGTGGGATGGGAGGCAGTGAGGATTGATTAAAGGGGGTGGGGGTCGGCATGAATGTGGGGTTGGGGTTACAATCAGATTGGCTTTGATTGTATTGAATGGGGTAGCAGACTCAATGGGCTGAGTGGCCTCCTCCTGCTCTGGAATGAGATGTTTGTCATTTCCGATATTCACAGGACCTGGAGGGTTCTGCTCTGCCAATCAGTTAAATTATAGTTGATCACACATGTCATTGTTTAGAGGCTTATTTTCGGTGTTGTTCATTGCAGATGAAACGGAATGTTCTGGAGAGAACTGCACGCGGGATTGCAGCTGGAACATGTGGTCAGGATGGAGTGAGTGTTCCCGTTGGTGTGGGGTTGGTCAACAACACCGTCTCCGGACGTACAACTGGCCACAATCCGGCGGTCAGTGGTGTGAGCGAATCCTGACTGGAAATTTGGAGATCCGCTTCTGCAATATAAAGGCGTGCAAAGGTGAGAGGTCATAGGGAGGGTGGGGCAGAGGTGAAATGTCATGGGGAGTAATCAGTGAGCGAGGATAAGATAGGAAAGTAGAGTTTGGAACAAGTAGCCCACAAGGAGATGTTCTCACAAAGAGATGAGCAGAGAACTTGAGATATACGGAGCTGAGAGAGACCTTGAAGGCCACACTAATCAGAGCACCTATTGGAGCAAGTGTAGATCACTCAGCTCCTCTAGTCTGCTTAGCCACTCAATATCGTCATGGATTACTTTTGTATCCAACTCCAATCTCCCCCCCACCTTAAATTCCCCGTATCCCTTAATTCTCTGAGAGACCAAACTTCTATCTCTCTTCAGCCTTAAATATATTCAATGATGGATCGCCCATAACCCTTAGAATGAAGTAATTTCTCTGCACCTCGGTCCAAAATAATCATCCTCAATCCTGAGCCTGTCCTCGTGTTTTAAATTCTCCGATCATCAAACATAATTTCAGTCTCCACCCTTCAAACCCCTTTATCAGCTTTGATGAGAAAACCTCTCATTCTTCCATAATCCAGACAATATAAACCCAGTTTAATCAGCCTCTCGTTATGACACCACCCCCTCACCCCAGGGACCAATCCACTGAACATGGAGATGGAAACTCCCCACAGTATTCCGGTATAACAGTAAAATATTCCGGATTCGAGAAATCCAAAATAAACACACGAACTGCTGGAAATTCTCAACAGGCCTGTGGAGAAAGTAACGTTTAGGGTAAAATGTGACTCATCAGAGAATGGAGAATCTGAAAGAGAGCTAGCGGGACTCGGAACATCAGCCATGTCTCCCTCTCCACAGATGCTGCCAGAGCTCTGAGGTTTATCCAGTATTTTCTGTTTAGATTTCCGATTTCCAGTATCCGCGATATTTTTGCTTTCTTAACTTTTGTGTCCTGCTGACGACTTGGGTCTGGATTCCCACTCCCAAGGATGATGAACTGAGCTGGGAATTTCCTGATTTATTTTCTCATAGAATCAGAGACATACAGCACAGAAACGGGATGAGGTCCTGCAAGCAGAATTTAAGGAGTTAGGAGCCAAGTTTAAAAAGTCGGACCTCAGAGGTAGTAATTAATGTGTTAGGCAGGTTGGTTTGATGTGGACTGCACTCGATGCAGAGAAGTTAGAAACAGACGTCTAACACTGGAGAAGATCCAACACTGTTTTATTCAACTATAGAACTGCTATACATATTCAGCTGTGGGTCGACACTATACTGATCTGACTGGTGACCTTGTACTAGCCTGACCAGACTTACTAGCTACCGCATGGTGTTTGCACTTGCTAGCTCGTAGACTCTGACTGTCTCAGTAGCTTGGTCCCGAGAGAGCGGGAAACCTAGTGCCCTCTGGCTTTGTAGTGGTAGTGTCCTGTCTGGTGATTGCCTGTACTGTGTTGTATGCTTACTGGTCATCCTCTGTGTCAATCACTGCCTGTCTGCATCTGATTCTATACATGAGTGGATATTATGACAGTAATCTCAGGATTGCTACCAGTGCCACGGGACAGTCAGAGTAGAAATGAAAGAATAGGCAGGATGAATGCATGGCTTGAGAGATGATGCAGGAGGGAGGGGTTCAGATTTTTGGGACATTGGAAACGGTTCTGGGGGAGGTGGGACCATTACAAATTGGACGGTCTACACTTGGGCTGGACTGGAACCAATGTCCTTGGGGGTGCTTTTGCTAACGCTGTTGGGGAGGGTTTAAACTAATGTGGGGGGGTGGGAACCAAATGAGGAGGTTAGTGGACAGTAAGGAGGTAGTAACTGAAGCCTGTAAGGAACTAGATCATGAAGTCAGCGTGACTAAGGGGAAGAGTAGGCAGGGAGCAGATGATGAACGCAAGGGGACTGATGGTCTGAGGTGCATTTTTTTAAATGCAAGAAGTGTAGCAGGTAAGGCAGATGAATTTAGGGCTTTGATCAGTACCTGGGAATATGATGTTATTGATATTACTGAGACTTGGTTGAGGGAAGGGCATGATTGGCAACTAAATATCCCAGGGTATAGATGCTTTAGGAGGGATAGAGAGGGAGGTAAAAGGGGTGGAGGAGTTGCATTACTGGTCAGAGAGGATATCATAGCTGTGCTGAAGGAGGGCACTATGGAGGATTCGAGCAGTGAGGCGATATGGGCAGAGCTCAGAAATAGGAAGGGTGCGGTAACAATGTTGGGGCTGTACTACAGACCTCCCAACAGCGAGCGTGAGATAGAGGTACAAATATGTGAACAGATTATGGAAAGGTGTAGGAGCAACAGAGTGGTGTGATAGGAGATTTTAATTTTCCCAACATTGACTGGGATACACTTAGTATCAAAGGTCTAAATGGAGCAAAATCTGTAAGGAGCATCCAGGAGGGTTTTTTAGAGCAGTATGTAAATAGTCCAACTCGGGAAGGGGCCATACTGGACCTGGTATTGGGGAATGATCCCGGCCAGGTGGTTGAAGTTTCAGTCGGTGATTACTTTGAGAATAGTGATCACAATTCCGTAAGTTTTAGAATAATCATAGACATAGACGAGAGTGGTCCTAAAGGAAGAATGCTAAATTGGGGGATGGTCAACGATACCAGAATTCGGCAGGAGCTGGGGAATGTGGATTGGGAGCAGCTGTTTGAAGGTAAATCCACATTTGATATGTGGGAGTCTTTTAAGGAAAGGTTGATTAGAGTGCAGGACAGACATGTTCCTGTGAAAATGAGGGATGGAAATGGCAAGATTAGGGAACCATGGATGACAGGTGAAATTGTGAGACTAGCTAAGAGGAAAAAGGAAGCATACATAAGGTCTAGCCGACTGAAGACAGTCGAAGCTTTGGAAGAATATCGGGAATGTAGGACCAATCTGAAACGAGGAATCAAGAGGGCTAAAAGGGGTAATGAAATATCTTTAGCAAACAGGGTTAAGGAAAATCCCAAATCCTTTTATTCATATATAAGGAGCAAGAGGGTAACTAGAGAAAGGGTTGGCCCACTCAAGGACAAAGGAGGAAAGTTATGTGTGTAGTCAGAGAAAATGGGTGAGATTCTTTTTAAAAAAATAAAAAAATTTAGGGTACCCAATTATTTTTTCCAATTAAGGGGCAATTTAGAGTGGCCAATCCACCTATCCTGCACATCTTTTTGGGTTGTGGGGGCGAAACCCACGCAGACACGGGGAGAATGTGCAAACTCCACACGGACAGTGACCCAGGGCCGGGATTCGAACCCAGGTCCTCAGCGCCGTAGGCAACACTGCTAACCACTGTGCCACCGTGCTGCCCAAAATGGGTGAGATTCTTAACGAGTACTTTGCATCGGTATTCACCAAGGAGAGGGACATGACGGATGTTGAGGCTAGGGATGGATGTTTAAATACTCTCGGTCAAGTCGGCATAAGGAAGGGGGACGTTTTGGGTATTCTAAAAGGCATTAAGGTGGACAAGTCCCCAGGACCGGATGGGATCTATCCCAGGTTACTTGGGGAAGTGAGAGAGGAAATAGCTGGGGCCTTAACAGATATCTTTGCAGCATCCTTGAACACGGGTGAGGTCCCGGAGGACTGGAGAATTGCTAATGTTGTCCCTTTGTTCAAGAAGGGTAGCAGGGATAATCCAGGTAATTATAGACCGGTGAGTCTGACATCAGTGGCAGGGAAGCTGCTGGAGAAGATACTGAGGGATAGGAACTATTCACATTTGGAAGAAAATGGGCTTATCAGTGATAGGCAACATGGTTTTGTGCAGGGAAGGTCATGTCTTACCAACTTAATAGAATTATTTGAGGAAGTGACAAAGTTGATTGATGAGGGAAGGGCTGTAGATGTCATATACATGGACTTCAGTAAGGCATTTGATAAGGTTCCCCATGGTAGGCTGATGGAGAAAGTGAATTCTCATGGGGTCCAGGGTGTACTAGCTAGATGGATAAAGAACTGGCTGGGCAACAGGAGACAGAGAGTAGTAGTGGAACGGAGTTTCTCAAAATGGAGAACTGTGACCAGTGGTGTTCCACAGGGATCCGTACTGGGACCACTGTTGTTTGTGATATACATAAATGATCTGGAGGAAGGTATAGGTGGCCTGATTAGCAAGTTTTCAGATGATACTAAGATTGGTGGAGTGGCAGATAGTGAAGGGGACTGTCAGAGAATACAACAAAATATAGATAGATTGGAGAGTTGAGCAGAGAAATGGCAGATGGAGTTCAATCCGGGCAAATGCGAGGTGATGCATTTTGGAAGATCAAATTCAAGAGCGGACTATATGGTCAATGGAAGGGTCTTGGGGAAAATTGATGTACAGAGAGATCTGGGAGTTCAGGTCCATTGGGTAGCATGGTGGTTAGCATAAATGCTTCACAGCTCCAGGGTCCCAGGTTCGGTTCCCAGCTTGGGTCACTGTCTGTGCGGAGTCTGCACGTCCTCCCCGTGTGTGCGTGGGTTTCCTCCGGGTGCTCCGGTTTCCTCCCACAGTCCAAAGATGTGCGGGTTAGGTGGATTGGCCATGCTAAATTGCCCGTAGTGTCCTAAAAAGTAAGGTTAAGGGGGGGGGGGGAGGGTTGTTGGGTTACGGGTATAGGGTGGATACGTGGGTTTGAGTAGGGTGATCATTGCTCGGCACAACATCGAGGGCCGAAGGGCCTGTTCTGTGCTGTACTGTTCTATGTTCTATGTACCCTGAAGGTGAAATTCTATGAAATTCTATGAAGGTGGCTGTGCAGGTGGATAGAGTGGTCAAGAAGGCATACAGCATGCTTTCCTTCATCGGACGGGGTGTTGAGTACAAGAGTTGGCAGGTCATGTTACAGTTGTATAGGACTTTGGTTCGGCCACATTTGGAATACTGCGTGCAGTTCTGGTCGCCACATTACCAAAAGAACATAAGAACATCAGAACTAGGAGCAGGAGTCGGCCATCTGGCCCCTCGAGCCTGCTCCGCCATTCAATGAGATCATGGCTGATCTTTTGTTTTGTTTTTTAAAATAATTTTTTAAAAGATTTTCAAAAACATATCAAAAACATAAAATAACAGCAAGAAAACTGTATTAACAACAAAAAGAAATAACACAATAACCCCAAAACCAAACCCTCCCCCCCCAGTAACTGCAAAAAGAAGAAATAGATAAGCACCCGGCATATTCTTTTTTTTTTTTAATAATTTTTATTGAGAAATTTTGATTTTATACAACCTTGACGCACCTTAGTAAAATACCAAAAATAACAATAATATTAACAATCATATACGTTCGCCCCATCCCCATGAACAACCCAGCATTTTAACAACAACGCAAATTAACACACTATAAAGTTACAGAATAAACACTACAATAATGCACCCCCCCCCCGGGTTGCTGCTGCTATTGACCAAGATACCTATATCTGAGCCAGGAAGTCCAGAAAAGGCTGCCATTGTTTATAGAACCCTTGTATTGATCCTCTCAGGACAAATTTGACCTTTTCCAATTTTATAAATCCCGCCATGTCACTGATCCAGGTCTCCACACTTGGGGGCCTCGCATCCTTCCATTGTAACAGAATCCTTCGACGGGCTACTAGGGACTCAAAGTCCAGGACACCGGCCTCTTTCGCCTCCTGCACTCCCGGCTCTACCGCAACTCCAAAAATCGCGAGTCCCCACCCTGGTTTGACCCTGGATCCAACCACCCTCGACACCATCCCCGCCACCCCCTTCCAGAATTCTTCCAGTGCTGGGCATGCCCAGAACATATGGGCGTGGTTCGCTGGACTCCCCGAACATCTGGTGCACCTGTCCTCACCCCCAAAGAACCTACTCATCCTAGTCCCGGACATGTGAGCCCGGTGCAGCACCTTAAATTGGATGAGACTAAGCCTCGCACATGAGGAGGAAGAGTTGACTCTCTCCAAGGCCTCCGCCCAAGTCCCGTCCTCTATCTGCTCCCCGAGTTCCTCCTCCCATTTAGCCTTCAGCTCCTCCACTGACGACTCCTCCACCTCCTGCATTACCTTATAGATGTCAGACACCTTCCCCTCTCCGACCCACACCCCCGAAAGCACTCTGTCCATCGTCCCCCGCGACGGCAGCAAAGGGAACTCCTCTACCTGTCGCCTAGCAAACGCCTTTACCTGCAGGTACCTGAACATGTTCCCCTGGGGAAGGCCAAATTTATCTTCCAGTTCCCCCAGGCCCGCAAACCTCCCGCCAATAAACAGGTCCCTCAATTTGCTGATGCCCGCCCTTTGCCACCCCCTGAATCCCCCATCCGTGTTCCCCGGGATGAACCGATGGTTGCCACCCAGTGGAGCCTCCATCGAGCCCCCTGTTTCCCCCCGATGCCGTCTCCACTGTCCCGAGATTCTTAGGGTCGCCGCCACCACCGGGCTCGTGGTAAACTTCTTAGGGGAGAGTGGCAACGGTGCCGTTACCATGGCACCCAGGCTCGTACCTCTACATGACGCCATCTCCATTCTTTTCCACGCCGCCCCTCCCCCCTCCATCACCCATTTACGCACCATTGACACATTGGCTGCCCAATAGTACCCCAGAAGGTTGGGCAGCGCCAGCCCGCCTCTATCCCTTCCTCCCTCCAGGAACACCCTCCTCACTCTCGGAGTCCCATGTGCCCACACAAAGCTCAGAATACTGCCGGTCACTCTCCTAAAGAAGGCCCTGGGGATAAGTATGGGCAGGGACTGAAAAAGGAACAAGAACCTCGGAAGCACTGTCATTTTGACGGACTGCACCCTCCCCGCCAACGACAATGGCAGCATGTCCCACCTCCTGAACTCCTCCTCCATCTGATCTACCAGTCTGGTAAAGTTATGCTTGTGGAGAGTCCCCCAGTCCCTGGCCACTTGCACCCCCAGGTACCTAAAGCTCTCCCCTGCCCGCCTAAGCGGGAGCCTACCAATTCCTTCCTCCTGGTCCCCAGGGTGCACCACAAACACCTCGCTCTTGCCTAAATTTAATTTATAACCTGAGAAGGTCCCAAACTCGGCTAG
Source organism: Scyliorhinus canicula (assembly GCF_902713615.1). Lineage (NCBI taxonomy): Eukaryota > Metazoa > Chordata > Chondrichthyes > Carcharhiniformes > Scyliorhinidae > Scyliorhinus > Scyliorhinus canicula. The sequence continues at coordinate 248,844 of NC_052155.1, read as the reverse complement.
CAGCTCCATCACCCCCGGCATCCCTCACACCGGGTCCACCACATACAGTAACAGGTCGTCGGCATACAACGGCACCCTATGTTCCACTCCACCTCGCACCAAGCCTCTCCACCTCTCTGAATCCCTCAACGCCATCGCCAGCGGCTCGATTGCCAGTGCAAACAACAAGGGGGACAAGGGGCAACCCTGCCTGGTCCCTCGGTAAAGCCAGAAGTACTCCGACCTCCTCCTATTCGTGGCCACGCACGCCATCGGGGCCTCATATAGCAGCCTTACCCATCTAATGAACCCTTCACCAAATCCAAACCTCCCCAACACCTCCCATAGGTACCCCCACTCCACTCTATCGAAGGCCTTCTCCGCATCCAGCGCCACCACTATCTCTGCCTCCCCCTCAATCGCCGGCATCATAATGACATTCAGCAATCTCCGCACATTCGTGTTCAGCTGCCTTCCCTTCACAAAACCTGTCTGGTCCTCATGCACAACCCCTGGCACACAGTCCTCTATCCTGGTGGCCAGGATTTTTGCCAACACCTTAACATCCACGTTGAGGAGAGATATGGGCCTGTATGAACCACACTGCTGGGGGTCCTTGTCCTTCTTTAAAATTAACGAGATCAGCGCCCATGACATCGTCGGGGGCAAAGTCCCCCCTTCCCACGCTTCGTTGAGTGTCCGCACCAGCAAGGGGCCCACTAGGTCCACAAACTTTTTATAAAATTCCACCGGGAACCCATCCGGTCCCGGTGCCTTCCCTGACTGCATCTGCCCGATCCCCTTAACTAGCTCCTCCAGCTCAATCGGCACCCCCAACCCCTCCACCTTCTCCTCCTGCACCTTCGGGAAAGAAAGCCCGTCAAGGAACCTCTCCATTCCCCCCCTCTCCCCCTTTGGCTCCGACCGGTACAGTTCCCCGTAAAAGTCCTTGAAGACCTCATTCACCTCTACCCCCTTCCGCACCACATTCCCACTCTTGTCTCTCACTCCAGCAATCTCCTTAGCCGCATCCCGCTTACGGAGCTGATGAGCCAGCATCCTACTCGCCTTTTCACCATGTTCGTACACTGCCCCTTGTGCCTTCCTCCACTGTGCCTCCGCCTTTCTAGTGGTCAGCAAATCAAATTTAGCCTGCAGGCTGCGCCTCTCCCCCAACAGTCCCTCCTCTGGTGCCTCTGCATACCTCCTGTCCACCTCCAGCATCTTTCCCACCAGTCTATCCCTCTCACTCCTCTCGTTCCTCTCCCTGTGTGCCCGGATGGATATCAGCTCCCCACGAATCACTGCCTTCAGGGCTTCCCAGACCATCACCACCTGAACCTCCCCCGTATCATTCACCTCAAGGTACCCCTCAATACTTGCCCGGGCCCTCCTACACACCTCCTCCTCTGCCAACAACCCCACATCCAACCGCCACAACGGACGTTGGTCTCGCACCTCCCCCATCTCCAACTCTATCCAATGCGGAGCGTGGTCGGAGATTGCAATGGCCGAATACTCAGCCTCCTCCACTCTCGGAATCAGTCCCCTACTCACCACGAAGAAATCTATCCGAGAGTAGACCCTATGTACGTGGGAGAAGAAAAAGTACTCACGTGCCCTCGGCCTTACAAACCTCCATGGATCCACTCTACCCATCTGATCCATAAACCCTCTCAGTACCTTGGCCGCCGCCGGCCTCCTACCCGTCCTAGAGCTGGACCGATCCAGTGAAGGATCCAACACCATATTAAAGTCCCCCCCCCCCGCCATGATCAGACCTCCCGCCTCCAGATCCGGGACCCGTCCCAACATACGCCTCATAAAGCCCGCATCGTCCCAATTTGGGGCATACACACTAGCCAGTACCACCTTCTCTCCTTGTAGCCTTCCCCTAACCATCACATACCTACCCCCCTTATCCGCCACCACCTCCGATGCCTCAAACAACACATTTTTCCCCACCAGAATCGCCACTCCCCGGTTCCTCACATCCAACCCCGAGTGGAAAACCTGCCCCACCCACCCCTTCCTCAGGCGGACCTGGTCCGCCACCTTCAGGTGGGTCTCCTGCAGCATTGCCACATCCGCCTTTAGCCTCTTCAGGTGAGCCAGTGCCCTCGACCGCTTCACCGGCCCATTCAACCCTCTCACATTCCAGGTGACCAACCGGATCAGAGGGTGTCCCGCCCCCCTCCCCCGTCGGCTAGCCATAGCCCGTCGACTGCCCGCCCCAGGCCAGCACCCCCTGTTCGACCCCGTCCCCATAGCGACAACCCCTCACCTCTGTCCCCCCAGCCCCCACCAGCTCCTTCTTGACCCTACCAGCAGCAACCCGGTATTCCCCTTTCCCCCCCTCCCTTCCCCCCCCAGGCTAGGAACCCTCCCAGCCGCGAACCGTCCTCCATTGTACTTCCGTGGGTCAGCTAACTTCTGCTGACCCCGGAAACTCCCGCCAATAGCCCGACCCCTCCCGAAGTGGGATCATCCCCCAATCTATCCCTCCTCCTGGCACTGCTCCAGCGCGGGGAAGAACCAGTTAAGGCCCCGCCTCCCCGTCACCGTCTCCGCCCCCCAGCCCCGCAGCGCGGGAAACCAGAGGAAAGCCCGCGCTTTCGCCCTGCCCCACCACACCCTTCTGACGCCGCTCCCAAATATCAGCCCCCCTCCATACCCCCACTCCGACATAGAATACAACATACCCCCCCTCCCCTCCCCTCAAGATACACAGCACAAACAATGCCCCACAGCACAAAAACAAAAACATAGCAGAACAACCCCTCCGTAAATAACCATATCAAAATTGCAAAAGTACTAAAACAAGAAGAAAAAAAACCGAAGAAAAAGAGAACACAGCAACAGCAGAATCCAGCACTAATATCTTACAGCTGACCTCGCAACCCCCAACCCCTAGTTCAAGTCCAGTTTCTCCGTCCGCACGAAGGCCCACGCCTCCTCCGGGGCAGCACCCGGCATATTCAATAAACACATATACACATTTCTCCCTTCCCCCGCAACAAACCTCCCCCCAACTCCTCTCCTCCCTCCCCTCCATGGCTGATCTTTTGTGGACTCAGCTCCACTTTCCGGCCCGAACACCATAACCCTTAATCCCTTTATTCTTCAAAAAACTATCTATCTTTATCTTAAAAACATTTAATGAAGGATGTGAATGTTTTAGAGAGGGTGCACAGGAGGTTCACCGGGCTGTTTCCTGGTATGGAGGGTGCTAGCTATGAAGAAAGGTTGAGTAGATTAGGATTGTTTTCATGAGAAAGGTGGAGGTTGAGGGGGGCCCTCATTGAGGTCTACAAAATCATGAGAGGTATGGACAGGGTGGATAGCAAGAAACTTTTTCTCAGAGTGGGGGACTCAATTACTAGGGGTCACGAGTTCAAGGTGAGAGGGGAAAAGTTTAAGGGAGATGTGCGTGGAAAGTTCTTTACGCAGAGGGTGGTGGGTGCCTGGAACGCATTACCAGCGGAGGTGGTAGAGGCGGGCACGATAGCATCATTTAAGATGTATCTAGACAGATACATGAATGGGCTGGGAGCAGAGGGATACAGATCCTTAGAAAATAGGCAACAGGTTTAGATAGAGGATCTGGATCGGCGCAGGCTGGGAGGGCCGAAGGGCCTGTTCCTGTGCTGTAATTTTTCTTTGTTCTTTGTTCTTTGGCTCATCGAGTCTGTGCTGGTCAAAAACAACCAGCTAACTATTCTAATCCCATTTCCCAGCACTTGGCCCATCGCCGTGTCTGCCCTGGGATCACAAGTTCACATCTAAATATTTCTGAAATGTTGTGAGGGTCTCTGCCTCCACCCCCCTTTCAGGCAGAGAGTTCCAGACTCCCCCTCACCCTCAGGGTGAAAAGGTGCTTCCTCACAAACCCCCTGTACACAAGAAACAGGACAAATCCAACCCAGCCAATTACTGCCCTATCAGTCTGCTCTCCATCATCAGCAAAGTGATGGAAGGAGTCATCAAAAATTTGATCAATAAGGGATGAGGGGTTCTGGGGAGAAGGCAAGAGAATGGGGATAAGAAAAATATCAGTCATGATTGAATGGCGGAGCAGACTCGATGGGCCGAATGGCCTAATTCTGCTCTTATGTCTTATTGTCTTATGGTTTAACAGCGCTATCAAGAGGCACTTATTCAGCAATAACCTGTTCACAGACTCTCAGTTTAGGTTCCGCCACGGTCACTCAGCTCCTGATCTCATTACAGACTTGGTTCAAACATGGACAAAAGAGCTGAATGCAAGGGGTGAGGTGAGAGTGACTGCTCTCGACATCAAGGCCAAATATGGCACCAAGGAGCCCTAGCTAAACTGGAGTGAATGGGAATCAGGGAGAAACTCTCCGCTGGTTGGAGTGCTATCCGGCACAAAGGAAGATGGTTGTGATGGTTGGAGGTCAATCACCTCAGCTCCAGGACCTCACTGCAGGAGGTCCTCAGGGGATCAAAAAGAAAAAGAAAGTGGACAATGGGTTCTTACCTCCGCTATCAGTCTCTCATGTGGAACCTTATCAAAAGCATTGCTGAAGTCCGAGTAAATTACGTAAAATGCATTTCCCTCATGCACAGACCTGGTCACCTCTTTGAAAAACTCAATCAAGTTGGTCAGACATAGGGCAGCACGGTGGCACAGTGGGTTAGCCCTGTTGCCTCACGGCGCCGAGGTCCCAGGTTCGATCCCGGCTCTGGGTCACTCTCTGTGTGGAGTTTGCACCTTCTCCCCGTGTTTGCGTGGGTTTCGCCCCCACAACCCAAAGATGTGCAGGGTAGGTGGATTGGCCACGCTAAATTGTCCCTTAATTGGAAAAAATTAATTGGGTAATCTAAATTTGTAAAAAAAAAAGTTGGTCAGACATGATCTCCCCTTAACAAAACCATGCTGCTTGTTCTTGATTAATCCCGGCCTCTCCCAATGCAGATTAATTCTGTCTCTCAGAATTGTTTCCAATAGTTTCCCCACCACTGAGGTGAGACTGACTGGCTCTGTAGTTTCCTGGTTTATCCCTTCCTCCCTTCTTGAATAATGGAACCACATTGACTATCCTCCAGTCCCCCGGCAACGCTCCTGTGGCCAGAGAGGAATTGGAAATTATTGCCAGCGCCCCTGCTATTTCCACCCTTGTCTCACTGAGCAGCCTGGGATACATTTCATCTGGCCCTCGATATTTGTCTCCTTTTAAGCCTGCCAGGTCACTCAGAACCTCCTCTCTGTCTATGTTAATCTCTTTCATTTTTTTACAGTCCTTCTCTGGAATGGAGAGTAGGTCTTACGAGGAAAGGTTGAGGTTGCTAGGCCTTTTCTCATTCGAACGGAGAAGGATGAAGATAGAGATTTATAAAATGATCAGGGGAATAGATAGAGTAGACAGTCAGAGGCTTTTTCCCTGGGTGGAACAAACCATTACAAGGGGACATAAATTTAAGGTGAATGGTGGAAGATATAGGGGGGATGTCAGAGGTAGGTTCTTTATTCAGGGAGTAGTGGGGGCATGGAATGTGGAAGTAGTTGAGTCGGAAACATTAGGGACCTTCAAGCGGCTATTGGATTGGTACATGGATTACGGTAGAATGATGGGGTGCAGATTAATTTGTTCTTAATCTGGGACAAAAGTTCGGCACAACATCGTGGGCCGAAGGGCCTGTTCTGTGCTGTATTTTTCTATGTTCTATGTTCTCCCTGATTTCTATACCCACACCGACCCTCTCACAAGTGAACACAGACACAAAGTATTCATTTTGAATACTACGTAAATCAAACTCCTGCATCAGAGATTAGCGCGTGAAATTAAATTGGAAGGGATTAGGGGGAGTATATTGGGATGGGTATAAAACTGGTTGGCAACAGCAAGCAAAGAGTAGGAATTAATGTGTCTTTTTCAAGTTGGCAGGCAGTGACTGGTGGGGTACCACAGGGATCGGTGCTAAGAGCCCAGATGAGGGAACAAATGTATTAGCTGCAAATTTCTAAATTCGGAATTAACAACCTTTGGAGTTCAGCTGTTCGCTCCTTGAATGGCAGGGGGGTGTGTACCGGAGCAATAGGTCAGAATGTGAAAGCATTGAGGGAGAACAAGGGAATAGGGCCAGTATGGCTCTGAGGCAGAGCAGACAGGGAGATGTTGCTGAACACAGCGGGTCTGGTGGCCTGAAGTGCATATGTTTTAATGCAAGAAGTATAACAGGTAAGGCAGATGAATTTAGAGCTTGGATTAGTACTAGGATCAATAATGTTGTTGCCATTACAGAGAGCTGGTTGAGGGAAGGACAGGATTGGCAGCTAAACGTTCCAGGATTTAGATGTTTCAGGCGGGATAGAGGGGGATGTAAAAGGGATGGCGGAGTTGCGCTACTGGTTAGGGAGAATATCACAGCTGTACTGCGGGAGGACACCTCAGAGGGCAGCGAGGCTATATGGGTAGAGATCAGGAATAAGAAGGGTGCAGTCACAATGTTGGGGGTTTACTACAGGCCTCCCAACAGCCAGCGGGAGATAGAAGAACAGATAGGTAGACAGATTTGGAAAGGAGTGAAAACAACAGGGTTGTTGTGATGGGAGACTTTAACTTCCCCAATATTGACTGGGACTCATTGCTTGGGGCTTGGATGGGGCAGAGTTTGTAAGGAGGATCCAGGAGGGCTTCTTAAAACAATATATAGACAGTCCAACTCGGGAAGGGGCTGTACTGGACCTGGTATTGGGGAATGAGCCCGGCCAGGTGGGAGAAGTTTCAGTCGGGGAGCATTTCAGGAACAGTTTCCACAATTCAGTAAGTTTTAAAGTGCTGGTGGAGAAGGATAAGAGTGGTCCTAGGGTGAATGTGCTAAATTGGGGGAAGGCTAATTATAACAATATTAGACAGGAACTGAAGAACCTAGATTGGGGGCGGATGTTTGAGGGTAAATCAACATCTGACATGTGGGAGGCTTTCAAATGTGAGTTGAAAGGAATTCAGGACCGGCATGTTTCTGTGAGGAAGAAGGATAAATACGGCAAATTTCGGGAACCTTGGATAACGAGAGATATTGTAGGCCTCGTCAAAAAGAAAAAGGAGGCATTTGTCAGGGCTAGAAGGCTGGGAACAGACGAAGCCTGTGTGGATTAGAAGGAAAGTAGGAAGGAACCTAAGCAAGGAGTCAGGAGGGTTAGAAGGGGTCACAAAAAGTCATTGGCAAATAGGGTTCAGGAAAATCCCAAGGCTTTTTACACGTACATAAAAAGCAAGAGGGTAGCCAGGGAAAGGGTGGGCCCACTGAAGGACAGGGGAGGGAATCAATGTGTGGAGCCAGAGTAAATAGGCGATGTGCTGAATGAATACTTTGCATCAGTATTCACCAAAGAGAAGGAATTGGTGGATGTTGAGTCTGGAGAAGGGTGTGTAGATAGCCTGGGTCACATTGAGATCCAAAAAGACGAGGTGTTGGGCGTCTTGAAAAATATTAAGGTGTATAAGTCCCCAGGGCCTGAAGGGATCTACCCCAGAATACTGAAGGAGGCTAGAGAGGAAATTGCTGAGGCCTTGACAGAAATCTTTGGATCCTCACTGTCTTCAGGTGATGTCCCGGAGGACTGGAGAATAGCCAATGTTTTTCCTTTGTTTAAGAAGGGTAGCAAGGATAATCCAGGGAACTACAGGCCAGTGAGCCTTACGTCAGTGGTAGGGAAATTACTGGAGAGAATTCTTCGAGACAGGATCTACTCCCATTTGGAAGCAAATGGACGTATTAGCGAGAGGCAGCATGGTTTTGTGAAGAGGAGGTTGTGTCTCACTAACTTGATAGAGTTTTTTGAGGAGGTTACAAAGATGATTGATGCAGGTAGGGCAGTGGATGTTGTCTATATGGACTTCAGTAAGGCCTTTGACAAGGTACCTCATTGCAGACTGGTACAAAAGGTGAAGTCAAACGGGATCAGAGGTGAGCTGGCAAGATGGATACAGAACTGGTTAGGTCACAGAAGGCAGAGAGTAGCAATGGAAGGGTGCTTTTCTGATTGGAGGGCTGGGACTAGTGGTGTTCCGCAGGGATCAGTGCTGGGACCTTTGCTGTTCATAGTATGCATAAATGATTTGGAAGAAAATGTAACTGGTCTGATTAGTAAGTTTGCGGACAACACAAAGATTGGTGGAATTGCAGATAGTGATGAGGACTGTTAGAGGACACAGGAGTATTCAGATCATTTGGAGACTTGGGCGGAGAGATGGCAGATGGAGTTTAATCCGGACAAATGTGTGGTATTGTATTTTCGAAGGGATAATACAGGTAGGGAATATACAGTGAATGGTAGAAGCCTCAAGAGTATTGACAGTCAGAGAGATCTTGGTATACAGGTCCACAGTTCACGGAAAGGGGCAACACAGGTGGAGAAGGTAGTCAAGAAGGTATACGGCATAGATAGATAGAGAAATACAGCATGCTTGCCTTCATTGGCCGGGGCATTGAGTAAACGAATTGGCAAGTCATGTTGCAGCTGTATAGAACCTTAGTTAGGCCACACTTGGAGTATAGTGTTCAATTCTGGTCGCTACACTACCAGAAGGATGTGGCGGCTTTAGAGAGGGTGCAGAAGAGATTTACCAGGATGTTGCCTGGTATGGAGGGCATTAGCTATGAGGAGAGGTTGAAGAAACTCGGTTTGTTCTCACTGGAACGACGGAGGTTGAGGGGCGACCTGATAGAGGTCTACAAAATAATGAGGGGCATAGACAGAGTGGATCGTCAGAGACTTTTTCCCAGGGTAGAGGGGTCAGTTACTAGGGGGCATAGGTTTAAGGTGCGAGGGTCAAGATTTGGATGAGATGTAGGAGGCAAGTTTTTTACACAGAGGGTAGTGGGTGCCTGGAACTCGCTGCCGGAGAAGGTAGCGGCAAGGGAAATTCTTCAGGTGAGGGATAGGGCAGGGAAGTTGGTGGTGGCTCCGGATTTGATTAACAAGGTTTTTGAGGAGTTTTACGAGAGGTTGTACAGGTCAGAGCCGTCGTTTCGCCAACACTTCGGGATGGGGGCAGGGCCAAGGGAAATGCCAATTCGGGGGAACCACAGATTGGAGCTAGGGAAGTGGGATGGGAATTTTCGGAAATGGGAAGAGAAGGGGATTAAGACGCTAAAAGATTTGTTTCTTCGGGGTCGGTTTGCAGGATTGAGGGAGCTGGAAGCGAAGTATGGGCTGGAGCAGGGAGAAATGTTTAGATACATGCAGGTTTGAGACTTTTCCAGAAAGGAGATACAGAGCTTCCCGGAGGAGCCGGCCTCCACATTGCTGGGGGAGGTGCTGACGACAGGGGGACTGGAGAAGGGGGTAGTGTCAGCGGTCTACGGAGCTATTTTGGAAGAGGATAAGGCACCACTGGAAGGGATTAAAGCAAAGTGGGAGGAAGAGTTGGGAGAGGGTATGGAGGAGGGGCTCTGGTGTGAGGTGCTCCGGAGAGTGAATGCCTCCACCTCGTGTGCGAGGTTGGGGCTGATACAGCTGAAGGTGGTGTACAGAGCGCACCTCACAAGGGCGAGGATGAGCCGAATCTTTGAAGGAGTAGAAGATGTGTGTGAGCGTTTGGAGGGGGGGGGGGGGGGGGGGGGGGGGTGCTCTAATCACGTTCATATGTTTTGGTCCTGTCCAAAGCTAGAGGATTACTGGAAGGAGGTGTTTAGGGTAATTTCTAAAGTGCTGCATGTGAAGCTGGACCCGGGTCCCCGGGAGACTATATTCGGGGTGTCGGATCAGCCAGGGTTGGAAACGGGTGCGGAGGCAGATATTATAGCCTTCGCTTCGTTGATCGCCCGAAGGCGGATCCTGTTGGGATGGAGAGCAGCCTCTCCACCCTGTGCCCTGGCATGGGGGGGGGGTGGGAGGGTTGGGGGAGGGGGGCTGTGCATATTAAGGATGGCTATGGATAATCCCTGATTCCTTTTTGTCATTTGTTTATGTAAACATGCGGGCTGATGTTTGGGGGTTGGTGGGAGGATGGGATCGTTGTTATTGATATGGGGATTGACATACCTGTTGCTGATTATTGTTTATTGTTGTTGGGTGTAAATTCGGGAGAAAATGTGAAAAGGAGAATAAAAATATTTTTTTAAAAAAAGAAAAAGTGTTGGAAGTATTTAAATTGTGAGGAGGACCAAGTAGGGTTTTAGGTGGGAGTGAAGCTTTGGGTTGTGGGGCGGGATTAGGGGCTGTTTAGCACACTGGGCTAAATCGCTGGCTTTGAAAGCAGACCAAGGCAGGCCAGCAGCACGGTTCGATTCCCGTAGCAGCCTCCCTGAACAGGCGCCGGAATGTGGCGACTAGGGGCTTTTCACAGTAACTTCATTGAAGCCTACTCGTGACAATAAGCGATTTTCATTTCATTTCATTATACCCCCTAACGATTCTGTGATAAATTCCAGTCTGTCTGTTCTTCACTTGTCAAAGTGGAACAATAAATGAGCATTTTGGCCGGAGATAGACACCAATGGTCAGTAACTGTTGTTTCTCTTGGTTTGTCAGTGAATGGCGGGTGGTCCAGTTGGAGTCCATGGTCGACATGTGACCGTTCCTGCGGGGGAGGGAAGTCCCTACGCATGCGATCCTGTACTGACCCACCCCCGAAGAATGGAGGCAGGCACTGCCCTGGAGAACGATTCGAAGTGACGATATGTAACGTTCAACCCTGTGGTGAGAATGACAGCAGAGATACGGATAATGTGGGGGTGGGATTTTGGCATGGGCGGGAGATTTGGAGCGGGGTGGGGGTATTTCGAGCCTGATGTGGGCTTTGGCATGAGGCATTTAAGGAGCATCTAGAAAAATATATGAATAGGGTGGGAATGGAAGGATACGGACTCCGTAAATGCAGACGGTTTTAGTTTAGGCAGGTATCATGGTCGGCACGGGCTTGGAGGGCCGAAGGGCCTTTTCCTGTGCTGTATTGTTCTTTGTTCTGTGACCTCATGGATGCCGACATCGCCGCCATCTTCAACAGGGGAGGCAAAGCGGACTCTGGGACTTACCGAGGAATCACCCTACTCATCATCGGTGGGAAGATCGTCGCATAAATCTTTGCAATCCGCCTTCTCCCAGTCTCTGGAAAACCAGTGGCTTCCGATCAACCCCGGATCAGTGGACTTGATTTTCACAGCTCGGCAACTTCAAGAGAAATTCCAGGAGCAAAATCAACCTCTCGACACGTCCTTCATCGATCTGACCAAGTCTTTGACTCAATCGGGAAGTATTGGGTAGCACGGTAGCATGGTGGTTAGCATAAATGCTTCACAGCTCCAGGGTCCCAGGTTCAGTTCCCGCCTGGGTCACTGTCTGTGCGGAGTCTGCACGTCCTCCCCGTGTGTGCGTGGGTTTCCTCCGGGTGCTCCGGTTTCCTCCCACAGTCCAAAGATGTGCGGGTTAGGTGGATTGGCCATGCTAAATTGCCCGTAGTGCCCTTAAAAGTAAGGTTAAGGGGGGGGTTGTTGGGTTACGGGTATAGGGTGGATACGTGGGTTTGAGTAGGGTGATCATTGCTCGGCGCAACATCGAGGGCCGAAGGGCCTGTTCTGTGCTGTACTGTTCTATTTTCTATTTTCTATTATGGAAAATCCTGTGAAAGGCCGGCTGTCCAGAGAAACTCATCAACATCGTCCGCATGTGGGAAACAATCCTACCGACGGAAATCAGACATAGACCTTCGAGATCAAGACAGGAGTCATAGAATTTACAGTGCAGAAGGAGGCCATTTGGCCCATCGAGTCTGTACAGGCCCTTGGAAAGAGCACCCTACCTAAGCCAACACCTCCATCCTATCCCCGTAACCCAGTAACTCCACTTAATATTTTGGACACTAAGAGGCATTTATCACGGCCAATCCTCCTAACCTGCACATCCTTGGACTGTGGGAGGAAACCGGAGCACCCGGAGGAAACCCACGCAGACACTGGGAGAAGGTGCAGACTCCGCACAGACAGTGACCGAAGGCCAGAATTGAACCTGAGTCCCTGGTGCGGCGAGACAGCAGTGCTAACCACTGTGTCACCATGCTGCCCAAATCAAGGAGGGATGTGTCATCATCCCCACTCCATCTTCATCACCACTATCCTTCACTTCACCAGGAGCAAGCATCCTAGTGGACTGGACATCATCCACAGGATGGACAGGAAACGTTACAACCTCAACGTAAGCCAATGCCATCTCCATTCTATGTCCTGTGAAACCACTCCAGGCTTTCAGTGGGTCAGTAGAATACTCTTCAACTAGGCAGCATCAATGACAATTCTTCCACAGGGAAAGCCCACAGTAGGCAACTGCTCCAAGGCCACCCAGCGGTTGGAGAACAGTTTGTATTGTTAACACCCACCTGACCAGGCAATGACCAATGACAACTCCTCTGAGGCTCTAAGACTTCAGCACTGATGAACAAACTCCCAACTGGGCATTTCTGAGGTGTCTGCTGTCTGTCTGTGCTCAGGTGTACCTCACACATGCTGGGCTCACCTCTGACCCCTCACCACTTCCAGATTGCGCACCTTGACTCCTAATCCATCTCTCCAACCTGGATCAGAAAGCGGAAATGTTAATGATCACATTCACAGAGCTGGTAATTCTCCCATCTCTGTGCACCCGACCTGGGAACATCCCGTCTGGGGCTTGGGTTGTCGGGAGGGGGGGTTCGTTGGGGGCGGGTTTTAGGTGGGAGTGAAGCTTTGGGTTGTGGGGCGGGATTAGGGGCTGGTTTAGCACATTGGGCTAAATCGCTGGCTTTGAAAGCAGACCAAGGCAGGCCAGCAGCACGGTTCGATTCCCGTACCAGCCTCCCCGAACAGGCGCCGAAATGTGGTGACTAGGGGCTTTTCACAGTAACTTCATTGAAGCCTACTCGTGACAATAAGCGATTTTCATTTCATTTCATTTGAATGGTGGCTGGGTCTGGGTGAGGGAGTGGGGCTTTTTTGGGGGGTGGGGTTTGAGTTGGGCGTAACGGGTTGGATGGCATGGTAGCACAGCGGTCAGCACTGCTGCCTCACAATGCCAGGGACCCAGGTTCACTCCTGGCCTCGGGTGACTGGAGTTTGCACCTTCTCCCCGTGTATGCGTGGGTTTCCTCCGGGTGCTCCGGTTTCCTCCCACATTCAGGTCAGGTGGATTGGCCATGATCAATGCACTGGGTTACGAGAATAGGGTGGGAGACTGGGCAGAGGTAGGGTGCTCTTTTGGAGGGTCAATCCAGCCTCAAATGGCTGAATGGTCTTCGTTTGCACTGGAGAGATTCTGCAGGCTGAGAAGCGGGATTTGAGTGGTGGGTGCGTTTGGGTGGGGGTTGGGGTTTGTGTCAAGGAGTGGGGTGGGGCTTGGGTGGGGGGGTGGGGCTTGGGTGGGTGGGTGGTATATGGTTTATGGGTGGGGTTTAGGTTGTGGTGGTGGGGTTTAGATGGGTGGGTGGGGTTTGGGTTGTGGGTGGGATTTGGGTGGGGTTTATGTGGGGGTGGGGTTTGGGTGGGGGATGGGATATGGTTTATGGGTGGGGTTTGTGTTGTGGATGGGGTTTGGGTTGTGGGTGGGATTTGGGTGGGGTTTATGTGGGGAGTGGGGTTTGGTTGGGTGGGTGGGGTTTGGGTTGTGGATGGGGTTTGGGTGGGTGGGTGGGGTTTGGGTTATGGATGCGGTTTGGGTTGTGGATGGGGTTTGGGTTGTGGGTGGGGTTTGGGTTGTGGGTGGGGTTTGGGTTGTGAGTGGGGTTTGGGTTGTGGGTGGGATTTGGGTGGGGTTTATGTGGGGAGTGGGGTTTAGTTGGGTGGATGGGGTTTGGGTGGGTGGGGCTTGGGTTGTGGATGGGGTTTGGGTTGTGGATGGGGTTTGGGTTGTGGATGGGGTTTGGGTTGTGGGTGGGGTTTGGGTGGGTGGGGTTTATGTGGGGAGTGGGGTTTGGTTGGGTGGGTGGGGTTTGGGTGGGTGGGGTTTGGGTTGTGGGTGGGGTTTATGCGGGGAGTGGGGTTTGGTTGGGTGGGTGGGGTTTGGGTTGTGGATGGGGTTTAGGTGGGTGGGGTTTTGGTTGTGGGTGGGGTTTGGGGTTTGGGTTGTGGGTGGGGTTTATGTGGGGTTTATGTGGGGAGTGGAGTTTGGTTGGGTGGGTGGGGTTTGGGTTGTGGATGGGGTTTAGGTGGGTGGGGTTTTGGTTGTGGGTGGGGTTTGGGGTTTGGGTTGTGGGTGGGGTTTATGTGGGGTTTATGTGGGGAGTGGAGTTTGGTTGGGTGGGTGGGGTTTGGTTGGGTGGGTGGGGTTTGGGTTGTGGATGGGTTGTGGGTGGGGTTTGGGTTGTGGGTGGGGTTTGGGTGGGTGGGGTTTGGGTTGTGGGTGGGGTTTATGCGGGGTTTATGTTAGGTTTGGGTGGGTGGGGTTTGGGATGTGGGTGGGGTTTGGGTGGGTGGGATATGGTTTATGGGTGGGGTTTGGGTTGTGGGTGGGTAGGTGGGGTTTGGGTTGTGGGTGGGATTTGGGTGGGGTTTATGTGGGGAGTGGAGTTTGGTTGGGTGGATGGGGTTTGGGTGGGTGGGTGGGGTTTGGGTTGTGGGTGGGGTTTGGGTGGGTGGGGTTTGGGTTGTGGGTGGGGTTTGGGTTGTGGGTGGGGTTTGGGTTGTGGGTGGGGTTTATGCTGGGAGTGGGGTTTGGTTGGGTGGGTGGGGTTTGGGTTGTGGATGGGGTTTGGGTGGGTGGGGTTTGGGTTGTGGGTGGGGTTTGGGTTGTGGGTGGGGTTTGGGATGTGGATGGGGTTTGGTTGGGTGGGTGGGGTTTGGGTTGTGGGTGGGGTTTGGGTGGGTGGGTGGGGTTTGGGTTGTGGGTGGGGTTTATGCGGGGTTTATGTTAGGTTTGGGTGGGTGGGGTTTGGGATGTGGGTGGGGTTTGGGTGGGTGGGATATGGTTTATGGGTGGGGTTTGGGTTGTGGGTGGGTAGGTGGGGTTTGGGTTGTGGGTGGGATTTGGGTGGGGTTTATGTGGGGAGTGGAGTTTGGTTGGGTGGATGGGGTTTGGGTGGGTGGGTGGGGTTTGGGTTGTGGGTGGGGTTTGGGTGGGTGGGGTTTGGGTTGTGGGTGGGGTTTGGGTTGTGGGTGGGGTTTGGGTTGTGGGTGGGGTTTATGCTGGGAGTGGGGTTTGGTTGGGTGGGTGGGGTTTGGGTTGTGGATGGGGTTTGGGTGGGTGGGGTTTGGGTTGTGGGTGGGGTTTGGGTTGTGGGTGGGGTTTGGGATGTGGATGGGGTTTGGTTGGGTGGGTGGGGTTTGGGTTGTGGGTGGGGTTTGGGTGGGTGGGTGGGGTTTGGGTTGTGGGTGGGGTTTGGGTTGTGGGTGGGGTTTGGGATGTGGATGGGGTTTGGTTGGGTGGGTGGGGTTTGGGTTGTGGGTGGGGTTTGGGTTGTGGATGGGGTTTGGGTGGGTGGGTGGGGTTTGGGTTGTGGATGGGGTTTGGGTGGGTGGGGTTTGGGTTGTGGGTGGGGTTTATGCGGGGAGTGGGGTTTGGTTGGGTGGGTGGGGTTTGGGTGGGTGGGGTTTGGGTTGTGGATGGGGTTTGGGTGGGTGGGTGGGGTTTGGGTTGTGGGTGGGATTTGGGTTGTGGGTGGGGTTTATGCGGGGGTTTATGCGGGGTTTGGTTGGGTGGGTGATGGTGAGAACCATCGATTCTGATCTCCATGTTTTGGCCTCGTGATCTCTCTCAGATGCTGATGGCTGCCCCGCTGGGCTGGAGTTTGTGGATTGTGCCAATAAATGTCCTCGGGCCTGTCTCGATTTGCAGAGTGGAATAGGTTGTTCTGATGCGGGAATGTGTGAAGCTGGTTGTCGATGTCCTCATGGTGAGTGTCTCTCGTTGTCCTCTCACTGCTTCGAGGGGAAAGGGTTGGAGTCCCAAACACAGGATTGCTGAAGGTGGAAACATGGAAAAATAGATGTCCGTGTCCCGGACAACAAAAAGCATTTTACAGCCCGACAGTGTTATAATGCAAACTGATGGGTTCGGAGCAGGAATCGGACATTTGCCCCCTCGAGTCAGCTTTGCGATTTAATAAGACCATGGCTGATTTGATGGTCGTCCGAACTTCACATTCCTGTCTATCCCGATAAACTCTGACTCCTTTGTTGGTCAAGGATCTATCAACCTGGGGGGAGTGTGATACATGTGATGTTACGGTATGGGGGGAATTGTGGGCGTTATGGGGCTGTTAGTTGCATATTACTGCTTGTTGCTATACTTGTTATATTTTTATATTTTCTGTAAAAAATTCCAATAAAAAGGATCTATCAACCTGTTCCTTAAATTATGTTCAATGATCCTGGCCTCCACCATTCTCGGACGAAGAGAGTTCTAAAGATTCAATACCCTCTGGGAGAAGATATTTCTCCTCCTCTTTGCCTTCAATGGGAGGTCTCTGATTGTTAAACTCTGTCTCCCAGTTCTAGTTTCTCCCACAGGAGGAACACTTCCAGTACCCACCCTGTCAACTGTCCTCAGGATTTTATGTTTCAGTCAGATCACCTGTCGATCTCCTAAACTCCAGGTACTGGAACGTGGGTTTAAAATCAGCGGCTCGTTTATTTTTTCTGTTTCTTTGGCAGAGGCAGACACGATGGGCTGAATGGCCTTTTTCTATAGGGACAGGCTCAGCCTATTCCCAAAGAGTTGAAGCCCTGCTCGCTGCTCCCCACGTATCAGTTGAATATAGGTTTAGATTCCATTCCCCTTGCAATAAAAGCCAACATTCCATTTGCTTCCTAATCACTTGCTCTACCAGGGAAGCAAAGGCCAGGACCTCTGCCTCTTTCTCCTCCTGGATTCCCGGGTCTTCCGACACCCCGAAAATCGCCACCTCCGGACTCGGGGGCCATCCTTGTTTTTCAATACGTTGGACATGAAATGAAATGAAATTCACTTATTGTCACAAGTAGGCTTCAAATGATGGCCCCGAGTCCGGAGGTGGCGATTTTCGGGGTGTCGGAAGACCCGGGAATCCAGGAGGAGAAAGAGGTCCTGGCCTTTGCTTCCCTGGTAGCCCGGAGACGGATACTATTAGCTTGGAGGGACTCAAAGCTCCTGAAGTCAGAGACCTGGCTATCGGACATGGCTAGCTTTCTCTGTTTGGAGAAAATCATGTTCGCCCCTAAGCTTCGGGCATGTCCAGAACATGTGAACATGGTTCGCTGGTCCTCCCACACACCTTGCGCACCTATCTTCCACCCCAAGTAACCTGTTCACCCAGGTCACTGCCATGTGAGCCCGGTGAACGACCTTAAACTGCACCGGGCTGAGCCTGGCACATGTTGTGGATGCGTTGACTCTGCTCAACGCTTCCACCCAGAGACCATCCTCTAACTCTCCTCCTAACTCCTCTTCGCAATTGTGTTTCAGCTCCTTGGTCTGTGTTTCCTCTGACCCCACAAGCTCCTCATAAATGACCAAAACTCTCCCTTCTCCCACCCACACTCTGGAAACTACCCTATCCTGATTTCCCCTTGGTGATAGGAGTGGGAAGATTGAGAACTGCCTGCTTAGGAAGTCTCGCGCCTACAGCTACCTAAACTCTTTCCTTCCCGCCAATTAAAATTTCTGGGAAAGCTCCCTTCTATAAACATCGGAACCCTCCACCTAGCCTCCCCGGGGCAAACCGGAGATTATCGCAAATCGGGGACCAGACCGATGCTCCCTCTGCTCCCACATGTCTCCACATAAGAACTAGGAGCAGGAGTAGGCCATCTGGCCCCTCGAGCCTGCTCCGCCATTCAATTAGATCATGGCTGATCTTTTGTGGACTCAGCTCCACTTTCCGGCCCGAACACCATAACCCTTAATCCCTTTATTCTTCAAAAAGCGATCAGGAATTTGGCCCATTGAGCCGGGCATCGCGGGAGGGCCTGTCGATGATGCACCAATCCCGTTGTAACGGAATACGGCGCACAACACGACAACGCCATTTCCAAGGGGGCGGAGCATGGCTGACTGGCGTCAAACTGTGCCGGCTCCAATTTGGGCGTCGGAGTGAATTTGATAACGATGTCACCATCGGGCAGCGGAGAATCCCGTCTCTTGTCTGTTGCTGCTTCTGACCTTTGGGCAGATTCATGGATTGATGACTGGAACCACATCTGTCTGAATATCCGGTGCAACAAAAGTGAAACTGACCTGACAGACCGACTGTTAAAACATCTGCAGTTCTGGCTCCTCAGGCTGATTGATAACAACCTCATTTCCAGCAATGAGCCCAGCTATACCCACACCCCTGACATCAGGCTGCAGGCTCCAACACCGCCGTCTGCCAACCCCTCACCCACATCCTGCTGAAAGGGGAGTAGAGGCAAAAACATTCCATTCATTTTCAAGGTGACTGGATTGGCACCTGAGTTCCCTCAGCTGCAGCACTCCCACCAAATGCTGGAAAGAATTAGGCGAGATGGTCTGTTCTTACCCGATGCAGACGTGACCCGGTAATGGGTCAAGTTGCCTCGTTCTCGGCCTTTAATAGTCTCTGATTTTAACAAGGGGACAGAGCCTGAAACTTGAAGCTCTTCACAAAAAGGGGAGTGGAAACTTCAAATCTCCCGAAAAAGCTGATGAAGTTGGAAATGTCAAAGGTTCCTCTGATTTTGCAGGTTATCTTGAACAGGATGGTGTCTGTGTGAATCCCTGGCAGTGCCAATGTACTGATAGCCTTGGGCAAACCTGGGCACCAGGGAGTGTGCGGCGAATCGACTGTAATAACTGCACCTGTGCTGAGGGAAAGATTAACTGCTCGAATGAATCCTGCCCAATCTCGGAGTGTTCTTGGAGTCAGTGGTCAGTCTGGTCCTCGTGCAGTACCACCTGTGGTACTGGAATCAGATCACGTTTCAGGTAAGGCGTCTTGCAAGTCAGCTCCGGGTCACTGTGCAAACTCCACTCTGACATTCTCCCTATGCCTGTGCGGGTCTGACCTCCACAATCCCCCAAAAAAGATATACAGGGTACTCTAAATTTTGAAATAAAGGAAAGGTGCACAGGGAAGGCGGGAAAAGAGCGAAGAGTGGGGAGAGGGTGGGTACGGGGCAAGAGGGCGGGTACAGGGCAAGAGGGTTGCTGTAGAAAAAGTTGAGGGGCATGGGTTAGAGGGAACGTAGGAAGAGGCAATGTGCTGAGGGACTGGGGTTGTGGGGCGAGGGGGGAGAAGGGACACAAGAGGGACACAAAGGTGGAGCAAGGATTCTGGGAGCAGTGAAGATACAGGGTGGGCATGGGGTGGGGGTGAAGGAGGTTTGGGGGAGGGTAAGGTGTTTTAGGAACAGGGATGCACTGTGTCTGAAATGGGAGAGGGAGGTGGGGAGTGGGAGTACATAGAAACAGAAAATAGGAGCAGGAGGAGGCCATGGATAATCATCCAACTCAATAGCCTAATCCCGCTTTCCTCCCATATCCTTTCATCCCCTTCACCCTAAGTGCTGTATCTAACTGCTTCTTGAATATATTCAATGTTTTAGCATCAACTACTTCCTGTGGTAACAAATTCCACAGACTCACCACTCTTTGGGTGAAGGAATTTCTCCTCATCTCTGTCCTGAATGGTCTGCCCCGTACCCTCAGACTGTGACCCCTGGTTCTGGACACACCCACCATCGGGAACATCTTCCCTGCATCTACCCTGTCCAGTCCTGTTAGAATTTTATAGGTTTCTATGAGATCCCCCTCATTCTTCTGAACTCCAGCGAGAACAATCCCAACCTAGTCAATCTTTCCTCATATGACAGTCCTGCCATCCCTGGAATCAGTCTGGTAAACCTTCGCTGCACTTCCTCGAGAGCAAGAACATCCTTCCTCAGGGAAGGACACCAAAACTGTACACATATCTCCAGGTGTGGCCTCACCAAGGCCCTGTACAATTGCAGCAACACATCCCTGCTCCTGTACTCGAAACTTCTCACAGTGACGGGCAGCAGACCATTAGCCTTCTGTACCGCCTGCTTTACCTGCCGCTTACCTTCACCGCCTGCTGTACCTGCCGCTTACCTTCACCGCCTGCTGTACCTGCCGCTTACCTTCACCGCCTGCTGTACCTGCCGCTTACCTTCACCGCCTGCTGTACCTGCCGCTTACCTTCACCGCCTGCTGTACCTGCCGCTTACCTTCACCGCCTGCTGTACCTGTCGCTTACCTTCACCGCCTGCTGTACCTGCCGCTTACCTTCACCGCCTGCTGTACCTGCCGCTTACCTTCACCGCCTGCTGTACCTGCCGCTTACCTTCACCGCCTGCTGTACCTGCCGCTTACCTTCACCGCCTGCTGCCTCTGCCGCTTACCTTCACCGCCTGCTGTACCTGCCGCTTACCTTCACCGCCTGCTGTACCTGCCGCTTACCCTCACCGCCTGCTGCCCCTGCCGCTTACCCTCACCGCCTGCTGCCCCTGCCGCTTACCCTCACCGCCTGCTGTACCTGCCGCTTACCTTCACCGCCTGCTGTACCTGCCGCTTACCTTCACCGCCTGCTGTACCTGTCGCTTACCTTCACCGCCTGCTGTACCTGCCGCTTACCTTCACCGCCTGCTGTACCTGTCGCTTACCTTCACCGCCTGCTGTACCTGCCGCTTACCTTCACCGCCTGCTGTACCTGCCGCTTACCTTCACCGCCTGCTGCCTCTGCCGCTTACCTTCACCGCCTGCTGTACCTGCCGCTTACCTTCACCGCCTGCTGTACCTGCCGCTTACCCTCACCGCCTGCTGTACCTGCCGCTTACCCTCACCGCCTGCTGCCCCTGCCGCTTACCTTCACCGCCTGCTGTACCTGCCGCTTACCCTCACCGCCTGCTGCCCCTGCCGCTTACCTTCACCGCCTGCTGTACCTGCCGCTTACCCTCACCGCCTGCTGTACCTGCCGCTTACCCTCACCGCCTGCTGTACCTGCCGCTTACCCTCACCGCCTGCTGTACCTGCCGCTTACCTTCACCGCCTGCTGTACCTGCCGCTTACCTTCACCGCCTGCTGTACCTGCCGCTTACCCTCACCGCCTGCTGCACCTGCCGCTTACCTTCCCCGCCTGCTGTACCTGCCGCTTACCTTCACCGCCTGCTGTACCTGCCGCTTACCCTCACCGCCTGCTGTACCTGCCGCTTACCTTCACCGCCTGCTGTACCTGCCGCTTACCCTCACCGCCTGCTGTACCTGCCGCTTACCCTCACCGCCTGCTGTACCTGCCGCTTACCTTCACCGCCTGCTGTACCTGCCGCTTACCTTCACCGCCTGATGCCCCTGCATGCTTACCTTCACCGCCTGCTGTACCTGCCGCTTACCTTCACCGCCTGCTGTACCTGCCGCTTACCTTCACCGCCTGCTGTACCTGCCGCTTACCCTCACCGCCTGCTGCCCCTGCCGCTTACCTTCACCGCCTGCTGTACCTGCCGCTTACCTTCACCGCCTGCTGTCCCTGCCGCTTACCTTCACCGCCTGCTGTACCTGCCGCTTACCCTCACCGCCTGCTGTACCTGCCGCTTACCCTCACCGCCTGCTGTACCTGCCGCTTACCTTCACCGCCTGCTGTACCTGCCGCTTACCCTCACCGCCTGCTGTACCTGCCGCTTACCTTCACCGCCTGCTGTACCTGCCGCTTACCTTCACCACCTGCTGTCCCTGCCGCTTACCCTCACCGCCTGCTGCCCCTGCATGCTTACCCTCACCGCCTGCTGCCCCTGCCGCTTACCTTCACCGCCTGCTGTACCTGCCGCTTACCTTCACCGCCTGCTGTACCTGCCGCTTACCTTCACCGCCTGCTGTACCTGCCGCTTACCCTCACCGCCTGCTGTACCTGCCACTTACCTTCACCGCCTGCTGTACCTGCCGCTTACCCTCACCGCCTGCTGTACCTGCCGCTTACCTTCACCGCCTGCTGTACCTGCCGCTTACCCTCACCGCCTGCTGTACCTGCCGCTTACCCTCACCGCATGCTGTACCTGCCGCTTACCTTCACCGCCTGCTGTACCTGCCGCTTACCCTCACCGCCTGCTGTACCTGCCGCTTACCTTCACCGCCTGCTGTACCTGCCGCTTACCCTCACCGCCTGCTGTACCTGTCGCTTACCCTCACCGCCTGCTGTACCTGCCGCTTACCTTCACCGCCTGCTGTACCTGCCGCTTACCTTCACCGCCTGCTGTACCTGCCGCTTACCTTCACCGCCTGCTGTACCTGCCGCTTACCCTCACCGCCTGCTGTACCTGCCGCTTACCTTCACCGCCTGCTGCCCCTGCCGCTTACCTTCACCGCCTGCTGTACCTGCCGCTTACCTTCACCGCCTGCTGTACCTGTCGCTTACCTTCACCGCCTGCTGTACCTGCCGCTTACCTTCACCGCCTGCTGCCCCTGCCGCTTACCCTCACCGCCTGCTGTACCTGCCGCTTACCCTAACCGCCTGCTGTACCTGCCGCTTACCCTCACTGCCTGCTGTACCTGCCGCTTACCCTCACCGCCTGCTGTACCTGCCGCTTACCCTCACCGCCTGCTGTACCTGCCGCTTACCTTCACCGCCTGCTGTACCTGCCGCTTACCTTCACCGCCTGCTGCCCCTGCCGCTTACCTTCACCGCCTGCTGTACCTGCCGCTTACCTTCACCGCCTGCTGTACCTGCCGCTTACCCTCACCGCCTGCTGTACCTGCCGCTTACCTTCACCGCCTGCTGTACCTGCCGCTTACCTTCACCGCCTGCTGCCCCTGCATGTTTACCTTCACCGCCTGCTGCCCCTGCCGCTTACCTTCACCGCCTGCTGCCCCTGCCGCTTACCTTCACCGCCTGCTGTACCTGCCGCTTACCCTCACCGCCTGCTGTACCTGCCGCTTACCTTCACCGCCTGCTGTACCTGCCGCTTACCTTCACCGTCTGCTGCCCCTGCCGCTTACCTTCACCACCTGCTGTACCTGCCGCTTACCTTCACCGCCTGCTGTACCTGCCGCTTACCTTCACCGTCTGCTGCCCCTGCCGCTTACCTTCACCGCCTGCTGTACCTGCCACTTACCTTCACCGCCTGCTGTACCTGCCACTTACCTTCACCACCTGCTGTACCTGCCGCTTACCTTCACCGCCTGCTGTACCTGCCGCTTACCTTCACCGTCTGCTGTACCTGCCGCTTACCCTCACCGCCTGCTGCCCCTGCCGCTTACCTTCACCGCCTGCTGTACCTGCCGCTTACCTTCACCGCCTGCTGTACCTGCCGCTTACCTTCACCGCCTGCTGTACCTGCCGCTTACCCTCACCGCCTGCTGTACCTGCCGCTTACCTTCACCGCCTGCTGTACCTGCCACTTACCTACACCGCCTGCTGTACCTGCCGCTTACCTTCACCGTCTGCTGCCCCTGCCGCTTACCCTCACCGCCTGCTGTCCCTGCCGCTTACCTTCACCGCCTGCTGTACCTGCCGCTTACCCTCACCGCCTGCTGCCCCTGCCGCTTACCTTCGCCGCCTGCTGTACCTGCCGCTTACCTTCACCGCCTGCTGTACCTGCCGCTTACCTTCACCGCCTGCTGCCCCTGCCGCTTACCTTCACCGCCTGCTGTACCTGCCGCTTACCTTCGCCGCCTGCTGTACCTGCCGCTTACCTTCACCGCCTGCTGTACCTGCCGCTTACCCTCACCGCCTGCTGTACCTGCCGCTTACCTTCACCGCCTGCTGTCCCTGCCGCTTACCTTCACCGCCTGCTGCCCCTGCCGCTTACCTTCATCGCCTGCTGCCCCTGCCGCTTACCTTCCCCGCCTGCTGTACCTGCCGCTTACCCTCACCGCCTGCTGTACCTGCCGCTTACCCTCACCGCCTGCTGTACCTGCATGCTTACCCACACCGCCTGCTGTACCTGCCGCTTACCTTCCCCGCCTGCTGTACCTGCCGCTTACCCTCACCGCCTGCTGTACCTGCCGCTTACCCTCACCGCCTGCTGTACCTGCCGCTTACCCTCACCGCCTGCTGTACCTGCATGCTTACCCACACCGCCTGCTGTACCTGCCGCTTACCTTCACCGCCTGCTGTCCCTGCCGCTTACCTTCACCGCCTGCTGCCCCTGCATGCTTACCTTCACCGCCTGCTGTACCTGCCGCTTACCTTCACCGCCTGCTGTACCTGCCGCTTACCCTCACCGCCTGCTGTACCTGCCGCTTACCTTCACCGCCTGCTGTACCTGCCGCTTACCTTCACCGCCTGCTGTACCTGCCGCTTACCCTCACCGCCTGCTGTCCCTGCCGCTTACCTTCACCGCCTGCTGTACCTGCCGCTTACCTTCACCGCCTGCTGTACCTGCCGCTTACCTTCACCGCCTGCTGTACCTGCCGCTTACCTTCACCGCCTGCTGTACCTGCCGCTTACCTTCACCGCCTGCTGTACCTGCCGCTTACCCTCACCGCCTGCTGTACCTGCCGCTTACCCTCACTGCCTGCTGTACCTGCCGCTTACCTTCACCGCCTGCTGTACCTGCCACTGACCTTCAGCGACTGGTGTACAAGGACATCTAGGCCTTGTTGCGCATTCCCCTCTCCTAATTTATGAACATTCCGGTAATAATCTGCCTTCTTGTTTTTGCTACCGAAGTGGATAACCTCACATTTATCCACATTATACTGCATCAGCCATGCATGTACCCACTCACTCAGCCTGTCCAAATCCCACTGAAGCATCTGCATCCTCCTCACAGCTCACCCTCCCACCCAACTTTGCATCATCTGTAAATTTGGAGATAATACATTTAGTTTCCTCGTCCAAATCATTAATATATATTGTGAGTAGCTGGGGTCCCAGCACCGATCCCTGTGGTACCCCACTAGTTACTGCCTGCTGATTGGAAAAAGACCCATTAATTCCTACTCTTTGTTTCCTGTCTGTCGACCAATTTTCTATCCGTCTCAATACACTCCCCCAATTCCATGCACTTTAATTTTGCACACTACACTCTTCTGCGTGACTTTTCAAAAGCCTAAATATATCACAACCACTGAAATGAAATGAAAATGAAAATCGCTTATTGTCACGAGTAGGCTTCAAATGAAGTTACTGTGAAAAGCCCCTAGTCGCCACATTCCGGCATCTGTTTGGGGAGGCTGGTACTGGCTCCCCTTCGTCAACTCTACTAGTTATATCCTCAAAAAATTCCAGTAGATTTCTCAAGCATGATTTCCCCTTCATAAATCCATGCCGTGTGTCTGATCATGCCACTATTTTATAAGTGCTCTGTTATAAAACCTTTGATAATGGATTCGGAATTTTCCCCACAACTGACGTCAGTCTATAATTCCCTGTTTTCTCTCGACCTACCTTTTTAAATAGTGGAGTAACGTGAGCTACTGTCCAATCTGCAGGAACTGTTCCACAGCCTATAGAATCCTGGAAGATGACCACCAATTATCTACTATTTCTAAAACCACTTCCTTAAGCACTTTGGGATGTTGATTCTCAGGCCCTGGAGATATATCAGCCTTCAATCCCATTAATTTCCCCAACATAATTTCTCTACTAATATTGATCTCATTCAGTTCCTCTCTCTCACTAAACCCGATGTTCCCCAACATTTCTGGTATGTGATTTGTGTCCTTATTTGTGAAGACAGAACTAAAGTATGGGTTTAGTTGCTCAGCCATTTCTTTGTCCCTATTATATACTACCCTGTTTCTGACTGTAAGGGACCTACATTTATCTTCACAATCTTTTTCTCTTCACGTACCTGTAGAAACTTTACGGTCAGTTTTTATGTTCCCTGCAAGCTTACTCTATTTTCCCCGTGTTTTTTAAAAATAAATTCAGAGTACCCAATTATTTTTGTTTCCAATTAAGGAGCAATTTAGTGTGGCAATTCCACCTACCTTGCGCATCTTTGGGTTGTGGGGGTGAGGCCCACACAGACACGGGGATAATGTGCAAACTCCACACGGACAGTGACCCAGGGCCGGGATTGAACCCGGGTCCTCAGCACCGTAGGCAACAGTGCTAACCACTGCACCAACATGCCGCCCGCTATTTTCCCCTTCTTAATCAACCCCTTGCACCTTCTTTACTGAATTCTAAATAGCTCCCAATCCTCAGAGCTGTTGTTTTTCTTGGCCAATTGCTATGCTACCTCCTTGGATCAAATACTATCTCTAATGGGCAGAATGGTGTAGTGATAAGTACTGCTGCCTCACAGCAGCAACCACCCGGGTTCGATCCCAGCCCTGGGTCACTGTCCGTGTGGAGTTTGAGCATTCACCTCGTGTCTGCGTGGATCTCCCCCCAATAAACCAGGGTTGTGCAGGGTAGATGAATTGGCCACGTTAAATTGCCCCATAATTGGAAAAATAAATAATTGGGTATTCTGAATTTATTTTTAAAAAATAATACTATCCTTAATTACCCTTATAAACCATGAATTGGCCACCTTTCCCGTTTTACCTTTGTGCCAGACGGGATTAAACAATTGTTGCAGTTCCCCCATGTGCTCCTTGAATGTTTGCCATTGTCTATCCACTGTCATCCCTGTAAGTAACATTCCCCAATCAATCATAACCAACTCACGCCTCATTTTATTATAGTCTCAGAATCATCTCCGTCACTCTCCATCTTGATGAAAAATTCCAACATGTTATGATCGCTCATCCCCAAGGAGTCTCGCACAGACAGATTGCCAATGATTCCCTTCTCATTACACAGTACCCAGTCTAAGATGGCCTGCTCTCTAGTTGCTCTTTATTGGCCCAGAGAAACATCCTGCACACTCCAGGAATTCCTCCTCTACGGTATTGTGACTAATTAAATTTTCCCAAACTATATGCAGATTAAAATCACCCATAATTACAGATTTTCCCATGCGTCTCTAATGTCATGTTTAATGCCATTGCCAACAATATCACTGCACTTTGGGGATCTATACGGCACCCAGTAACTTTTTTTGCTCCTTGCTGTTTCTCAGCTCTACCCATACAGATTCCACATTGTCGTTGCTAATATCCTCCCTCACTATTGTGTTAATTTCCTCTTTAACCAGCAGTGCCACACCACCACCTTTTCCTTTATTGTCTGTCCTTCCTAAATACTGAATACCCCTGGATTTTCAGTTCCCGTCCCTGGTCTCCCTGCACCCATATCTCCGTAATCCCGACTATATTATACATGTTTACATCTATTTTTGTGATTAATTCATCTGCTTTATTGCGAATGCTCCGCGCATTAAGGTACAAACTCTTTCGAACATAGAACATTACAGCGCAGTACAGGCCCTTCGGCCCTCGATGTTGCACCGACCTGTGAAACCCTCTAACACCCATCTACACTATTCCCTTATCGTCCATATGTCTATCCAATGACCATTTGAATGCCCTTAGTGTTGGCGAGTCCACTACTGTTGCAGGCAGGGCATTCCACACCCTTACTACTCTCTGAGTAAAGAACCTACCTCTGACATCTGTCCTATATCTATCTCCACTCAATTTAACGCTATTAAGCTTTAAGCTTTTCTATGCTAGGCCCACACCCAATATTTTTCACTGACCCTGTTTGAATCTGGCTCTTGATTTCTCCGCCAATCACTTTTCTTATTCCCCTTCCTGCCTTCTGTTTTTGTCCTTATTTCCTCCTCCTCCGACTCCTCACATAGATTCCCAACAACCTGCCATATTAGTTTAAACCTTCTCCAAACACTATAGCAAATACTTCCATTTAGTCCCAGTCCTGCCCAAGTGTAACCTGTCCAATTTGTACAGTTTCCACCTCCCCAGAACCCTCCGCAACACCATCTCTTCAGCCACATATTTATTTGATATCTCCTTTTTTTTTAAATTTAGAGTGGCCAGTTCATTTTTTTTTTAATTAAGGGGCAGCACGGTAGCATTGTGGATAGCACAATCGCTTCACAGCTCCAGGGTCCCAGGTTCGATTCCGGCTTGGGTCACTGTCTGTGCGGAGTCTGCACATCCTCCCCGTGTGTGCGTGGGTTTCCTCCGGGTGCTCCGGTTTCCTCCCACAGTCCAAAGATGTGCAGGTTAGGTAGATTGGCCATGATAAATTGCCCTTAGTGTCCAAAATTACCCTTAGTGTTGGGTGGGGTTACTGGGTTATGGGGATAGGGTGGAGGTGTTGACCTTGGATAGGGTGCTCTTTCCAAGAGCCGGTACAGACTCGATGGGCCGAATGGCCTCCTTCTGCAGTGTAAATTCAATGTAATCTCTATGTAATTTAGCATGGCCCATCCACCTAACCTGCACATCTTTGGGTTGTGGGGGCGAAACCCACACAAACATGGGGAGAATGTGCAAACTCCACACGGACAGTGACAGAGCCGGGATCAAACCCAGGTCCTCGGCGCTGTGAGGCAGCAAAGCTAACCACTGAGCTACCGTGCTCCCCTCTGATATATCCTATTTCTACTCTGACCAGAACGTGTAACTGGGAGCAATCCTGAGATCACTCCCTTTGAGTTCCACCTTCTCCACTTTCTTCCCAACTCCCTATATTCTGTTTTGAGGACCTCATCCCTATTTTTACCTGTGTCGTTGGTACCGATGTGCACCGGGTTCCGGCTCTGCACCGGGTTCCGGCTCTGCACCGGGTTCCTGCTCTGCACCGGGTTCCTGCTCTGCACCGGGTTCCGGCTCTGCACCGGGTTCCGGCTCTGCACCGGGTTCCGGCTCTGCACCGGGTTCCGGCTCTGCACCGGGTTCCGGCTCTGCACCGGGTTCCGGCTCTGCACCGGGTTCCGGCTCCGCACCGGGTTCCGGCTCCGCACCGGGTTCCGGCTCTGCACCGGGTTCCGGCTCTGCACCGGGTTCCTGCTCTGCACCGAGTTCCCCTTCCGGCTCTGCACCGGGTTCCTGCTCTGCACCGGGTTCAGGCTCTTCACCGGGTTCCGGCTCTGCACCGGGTTCCGGCTCTGCACCGGGTTCCTGCTCTGCATCGGGTTCCGGCTCTGCACCGGGTTCCGGCTCTGCACCGGGTTCCGGCTCTGCACCGGGTTCCGGCTCTGCACCGGGTTCCGGCTCTGCACCGGGTTCCGGCTCTGCGCCGGGTTCCGGCTCTGCGCCGGGTTCCGGCTCTGCGCCGGGTTCCGGCTCTGCGCCGGGTTCCGGCTCTGCGCCGGGTTCCGGCTCTGCGCCGGGTTCCGGCTCTGCGCCGGGTTCCGGCTCTGCGCCGGGTTCCGGCTCTGCGCCGGGTTCCGGCTCTGCGCCGGGTTCCGGCTCTGCGCCGGGTTCCGGTTCCGGCTCTGCGCCGGGTTCCGGCTCTGCGCCGGGTTCCGGCTCTGCGCCGGGTTCCGGCTCTGCGCCGGGTTCCGGCTCTGCGCCGGGTTCCGGCTCTGCGCCGGGTTCAGGCTCTGCGCCGGGTCCCGGCTCTGCGCCGGGTCCCGGCTCCGCGCCGGGTTCCGGCTCCCCCGGCCCTGCTCCGAGTCCCCCCCCCCCCGGCCCTGCTCCGAGTTCCCCCCCCCCCCGGCCCTGCTCCGAGTACCCCCCCCCCCCGGCCCTGCACCGAGTTCCCCCCCCCCGGCCCTGCAACGTGGTCCCCCCCCCCGGCCCTGCACCGAGTCCCCCCCCCCGGCCCTGCAACGAGTTCCCCCCCCCCCCCCCGGCCTTGCACCGAGTCCCCCCCCCCGGCCCTGCTCCGAGTACCCCCCCCCCGGCCCTGCTCCGAGTTCCCCCCCCCCCCGGCCCTGCAACGCGTTTCCCCCCCCCCCCCCCCGGCCCTGCTCCGAGTTCTCCCCCCCCCCCCCCCGGCCCTGCTCCGAGTTCCCCCCCCCCCCCCGGCCCTGCACCGAGTCCTCCCCCCCGGCCCTGCACCGAGTTCCCCCCCACCCACCCTGCTCCGAGTTCCCCCCCCCCCCCCGGCCCTGCACCGAGTCCGCCCCCCCCCGCCCCGCACCGAGTTCCCTCCCCTCCCCGGCCCCGCACCGACTTCCCCGGCCCTGCGCGGAGTTCCACCGCTCTGCACCAAATCCCCACTCTGCTTCAAATTCCCAAGCTTAAAGCTCATTCAGCCTGTGGCCTAACTCCGGATGTGGTCTAACTCCGGATGTGGCCTAACTCCGGATGTGGCCTAACTCCGGATGTGGCCTAACTCCCACTGCTCATGCGCAAAGCTGATTGTGGGAGAGGGAGGTGGGGACACGGAGAGGGTGGGGTGTCAGGGCACATTGGGAGACAGAGGTGGGGAGAAGGAGTTGGGGATACGATGAGGGGAGGGAGGTGGGGAGACGAATATGGGGTGAGCACTGGACTAAAATAACCCTCTTTGACCTGTCATTTTCTGAGCAGTTTTTCTGTTAATTCTTTTGATTTTGTAGCACATCGACTTCAGGGTCACCTGACAGGAAGTGCCAACAGGAACAAGCCAAAACAAAACCATGTGACCAAGGCCTGTGCCCAGTATTGTGCCTCCACGATGGGCAGGAGATGCAGCTGGGGGCAAGTTGGTTTGTCGGGGAATGTAAACAATGGTAAGAACTCAACAGATCTATGATCAGGAGATTGGTTTGAAATATCTTAACATTCCAAGAAGATGGAGAACGAGAAGAGCTGAGTTAATCCAGGTGGTGAGTTTGGAAGAGGGATGTATAAGGGGAGTATTTTTTCTTTATTTATTGATGGTGTGTTTCCCCACTGGCTGGGACAGCATTTGTTGGCCGTTCCTAATTGCCTTGAGCTGAGCGGCTTCCTTGCCCATTTCAAAGGGCAGATAAAAGTCAACCACATTCCTATGGGTCTGGAGTCACATGGAGACCACAACATGTAAGGATGGAAAATGTATTTCCCCAAAGGACATTAGAAAACTAGTACATGTGAGCTCCTTGAGTCTGCTCCTTTGCTTCGTATCCCACTTGTCCATTAATAGAACAAAGAACAAAGAAACATACAGCACAGGAACAGGCCCTTCAGCCCTCCACGCGCCCGCCGACTATGCTGCCCGACTAAACTACAATCTTCTACACTTCCTGGGTCCGTATCCCTCTATTCCCATCCTATTCATGTATTTGTCAAGATGCCCCTTAAATGTCACTATCGTCCCTGCTTCCACCACCTCCTCCGGCAGCGAGTTCCAGGCACCCACTACACTCTGTGTAAAAAAAACTTGCCTCATACATCTACTCTAAACCTTGCCCCTCGCACCTTAAACCTATGCTCCCTAGTAATTGACCCCTCTACCCTGGGGAAAAGCCTCTGACTATCCACTCTGTCTATGCCCCTCATAATTTTGTAGACTTCTATCAGGCCCCTCAACCTCCGTTGTTCCAGTGCGAACAAACCGAGTTTATTCAACCGCTCCTCATAGCTAATGCCCTCTATACCAGGCAACATCCTGGTAAATCTCTTCTGCACCCTCTCTAAAGCCTCCACATCCTTCTGGTAGTGTGGCGACCAGAATTGAACACTATACTCCAAGTGTGGCCTAACTAAGGTTCTATACAGCTGCAACATGACTTGCCAATTCTTATACTCAATTGTTGGGACCCAGGCCGGCTGAACGTTGGGACCCAGGCCGGCTGAACGTTGGGACCCAGGCCGGCTGAACGTTGGGACCCAGGCCGGCTGAACGTTGGGACCCAGGCCGGCTGAACGTTGGGACCCAGGCCGGCTGAACGTTGGGACCCAGGCCGGCTGAACGTTGGGACCCAGGCCGGCTGAACGTTGGGACCCAGGCCGGCTGAACGTTGGGACCCAGCCCGGCTGAACGTTGGGACCCAGGCCGGCTGAACGTTGGGACCCAGGCCGGCTGAACGTTGGGACCCAGGCCGGCTGAACGTTGGGACCCAGGCCGGCTGAACGTTGGGACCCAGGCCGGCTGAACGTTGGGTCCCAGGCCGGCTGAACGTTGGGACCCAGGCCGGCTGAACGTTGGGTCCCAGGCCGGCTGAACGTTGGGACCCAGGCCGGCTGAACGTTGGGACCCAGGCCGGCTGAACGTTGGGACCCAGGCCGGCTGAACGTTGGGACCCAGGCCGGCTGAACGTTGGGTCCCAGGCCGGCTGAACGTTGGGACCCAGGCCGGCTGAACGTTGGGACCCAGGCCGGCTGAACGTTGGGACCCAGGCCGGCTGAACGTTGGGACCCAGGCCGGCTGAACGTTGGGACCCAGGCCGGCTGAACGTTGGGACCCAGGCCGGCTGAACGTTGGGACCCAGGCCGGCTGAACTTTGCGGTTCACGTAGGCTGACCTTCATGACAATATTTTCGCTTTCAATTAATGTGACAGGTGAGCCGGCTTTGTCCTCAGGATCTCACTGCAATCAGGGTCACAGGAGGAGAGGACAATGCGCATATCAGGTGAAGAGATCAGCCGCTTCCTTTGTGCCGTCTTCATAGAATTACACAGCACAGAACAGGCCCTTCGGCCCATTGAGTCTGCACTGGTCAAAAACAACTACCCAACTATTCCAATCCCATCCTTACTGGTGGGTTTGCTCGTGCTGTTGGGAGGAGTTTAAACGAATTTGGCAGGGGGAGGAGACACAGACTGTTAGCAGAATAGAAACACAGCACAACATAGAAAGGCAATCAGGTCAGAGGGAATACAGCGGGAGTAAGTTTCAGTAGAGTAGGACAAGGCTGAATGTCTTGGGAAGCTAAATTGCCGACTCCCGCTCCAAGATCCTCTTTCCTGGGGAGGAGATGCTGTGGCTGATTTCGCAATCCAGCTTTTGGTCGGTAACATTGTAGGTTGCAGATGAAGAACTATCAGCTATGATAGAATGACAGAGCAGACTCGATGGGCCGAATGGCTTAATTCTGCTCCCATATCTTCTGAACTTATGAACGGTTAGTTAAGGAGGAAGTTACACGGGCAGCACGGTGGCCTAGTGGTTAGCACAACCGCCTCACGGCGCTGAGGTCCCAGGTTCGATCCCGGCTCTGGGTCACTGTCCATGTGGAGTTTGCACATTCTCCCCGTGTCTGCGTGGGTTTCGCCCCCACAACCCAAAAATGTGTGCAGAGTAGGTGGATTGGCCACGCTAAATTGCCCCTTAGTTGGAAAAAATAATTGGCTAATCTAAATTTATAAAAAAAAAGGAGGAAGTTACTGCACTAAGGAGAGATGATTACTTGGAGGGGCATCAATGAAGTTTTGTGGGTAGAATTTAGGAATAAAAATGGGACAGCTATGTTGCTAGGTGTTTATTATAGACCCCCAGATAGTTAGTGGGAAATTGAGGAGCCAATATGTGCACAATTTGCAGAAGGGTGTAAAAATATTGATACGGTAATTATAGTGGCCGATTTTAAACTTTCCCAATATTAACTGGGATAGTCATTGTGTTCAGGGTTTAGATGGAACAGAGTTCATAAAATGTATACAGGAGAACTTTTATCTCGATATGTAGAGGGTCCAACAAGGGATAAGATCATGAGACCATAAGATAAAGGAGCAGAATTAGGCCACTCGGTCCATTGAGTCTGCTCTGCCATTCAACCATGGCTGATATTTTCTCATCCCCATTCTCCTGCCTTCTCCTGGATGGAGCAGCGCTGGACCTAATTCTGAGGAATGAAGCTGGGCAGGTGGTTGATGTGTTGGTGGGGGAGCATTTTGGTGATAGCGATCACAACGTGGTGCAATTCAAGTTTGTTATGGACAAAGAAATAGACAAATTGCAGAAATGGGTCTTGGATTCGGGGAGAGCAGATTTTAGTAAAATAAGGGAGGATCTGGCCAAGGCAAGACTGGAACAAGTTACTGGTGGGGAAATCTACAGAAGAGAAGTGGAGGTATTCAAAGAAGAAATGGAGACAGTACAGGCCCAACATGTTTCCTCTAGGATAGAGGAAGGAGTAACAAACCCAGAGAACCATGGACAAATGTGAGGTAATGCATTTTGGTAGGTCTAACATAGAGGGGAAATGTACTGTAAATGGTAAATGGCAAATCTCTTGAGAATATAGGAAGTCAGAGATATCTGGGTGTGCATGTCCACAGATCTTTGAAGGTGGCAACATAAGTGGGCAAGGTAGTCAAGAAAGCATACGGAATGCTTGCCTTCATTGGACGGGGCATCGAGTATAAAAGCTGGCAAGTCATGCTGCAGTTGTATAGAACCTTGGTAAGGCCGCACTTGGAATATTGCGCACAATTCTGCTCACCACACTATCAGAAGGATGTGGAGGCTTTGGAGAGGGCGTAGAGGAGGTTTACCAGGATGTTGCCTGGTCTGGAGGGTGTCAGCTATGTGGAGAGGCTGAATAGACTCGGACTGTTTTCATTAGAAAGACGGAGGTTGAGGGGTGAGGGGTGACGTGATAGAGGTCTACTAAATTATGAGGGGCATGGATAGAGTGGATGGGCAGGCACTCTTTCCCAGGGTGGAGGGGTCAGTCACCAGGGAGCATAGGTTTAAGGTCCATCGGGCAAAGTTTAGAGGAGATGTGCGAAGCAGGTTTTTTACACAGAGGGTGGTGAGTGTCTGGAATGCGTTGCCAGGGGAAGCTGTGGAAGCAGATACATTAACGGCGTTCAAAAGGCATCTTGACAAACACATGGATAGGATGGGTATAGAGGGATACGGCACATGGAAGGGCTGAGGGTTTTGGCCAAGGTTGGTATCATGACCGGCTTGGAGGGCCGAAGGGCCTGTTCCTGTGCTGTATGGTCCTTTGTTATGAACAGAGATATTTAGGATGCAATGAGAAGGAAGAGAGAGGCTTTTAATAAGTACAAGGGGAGCAAATCACCAGAGGCATTAGTGAAGCACAGACAGTGCAGGATGGAGCTTAACAAAGCAATTAAGAGAGCAAAGAGGGGATATGAGAAATCTCTAGCTGGTAAAAGTTGGGAAAATCCCAAGATATTCCATCAGTATATCAATGAGAAGAGGATAACCAGGGAAAGAGTGGGGTCCCTTAGGGACTAAGGGGGAAATCTGTGGGTGAAGCCAGAGGGCATTGGTCGGGTGTTGAATGAATATTTCACATCTGTCTTCATCTAAGAAAATGAGGAGGTTGATATGGAACTCGGGGAGAGAGGCTGTGAGGATATTAAGCAAGTTGTCACAAGGAGGGATAAGGTATTGGAGGTGTTGACAGGCTTAAAAGTGGACAAATCTCCAGGTCCAGGTGAATTGTAATGCTGTTGGGAGAGTTAATCTCTGTGCCACAATGAGAGGCATTCTCTCTTTAGCTACACAACAAACTACCATCTAAGAGGCAAATTGTACTTTGTCATTCAATGTAACATTTCAGCTGACAATTTAAGTTCTCGCTGTATCCTTTGAAAAATATTGTGAGGTTTGTCCTTCAACTCGCCATGCTTAGCCTTCAAATACCTTTGACATTTTGTGAGTTTAAAACTCTTATTTACCAGTACTTCCCTGCATATAACAAACATGGGCTTTGCATCCTGATTTGCATTGGCACAATTAACAAAGCCATACCTCAAGAAATCATCTTTATACTGCTTTGTTCTGATTTCAATTTTTTTCTTTGCTAGCTGTTCATCAGAGGCTCTGGATCTCTGTACAGAGCTAACACCAGCACTGCTCTGTCCAGCCATGGACTCTACTGAGCAGCTCACACCAGCACTGCACTGTCCAGCCGTGGACTCTACTGAACAGCTCACACCAGCACTGCCCTGTCCTGCCGTGTACTCTCCTGTGCAGCTCACACCAGCACTGCTCTGTCCTGTCCGGGACTCTCCTGTGCAGCTCACACCAACACTGCTCTGTCCAGCTGTGGACTCTCCTGTGCAGCTCTCTCCAGCACTGCTCTGTCCTGTCCGGGACTCTTTTGTGCAGCTCTGTCCTGCCGTGGACTCTCCTGTGCAGCTCTCTCCAGCACTGCTCTGTCCTGCCATGGACTCTCCTGTGCAGCTCTCTCCAGCACTGCTCTGTCCTGCCATGGACTCTCCTGTGCAGCTCTCTCCAGCACTGCTCTGTCCTGTCCGGCACTCTCCTGTGCAGCTCTCTCCAGCACTGCTCTGTCCTGCCATGGACTCTCCTGTAGCAGCTCACACCAGCACTGCTCTGTCCAGCCGTGGACTCTACTGAGCAGCTCACACCAGCACTGCTCTGTCCTGCCATGGACTCTACTGAGCAGTTCACACCAGCACTGCTCTGTCCTGCCGTGGACTCTACTGAGCAGCTCACACCAGCACTGCTCTGTCCTGCCATGGACTCTACTGAGCAGTTCACACCAGCACTGCTCTGTCCTGTCCTGGGCTCTCCTGTAGCAGCTAACACCAGCACTGCTCTGTACTGTCCTGGACTCTCCTGTAGCAGCTAACACCAGCACTGCTCTGTACTGTCCTGGACTCTCCTGTAGCAGCTAACACCAGCACTGCTCTGTACTGTCCTGGACTCTCCTGTAGCAGCTAACACCAGCACTGCTCTGTCCTGTCCTGGACTCTACTGAGCAGCTCACACCAGCACTGCTCTGTCCTGTCCTGGACTCTCCTGTAGCAGCTCACACCAGCACTGCTCTGTCCTGTCCTGGACTCTCCTGGTCAGCTCACACCAGCACTGCTCTGTCCTGTCCTGGACTCTCCTGTGCAGCTCTCTCCAGCACTGCTCTGTTCTGCTGAGGACTCTCCTGTGCAGCTCTCTCCAGCACTGCTCTGTTCTGCTGAGGACTCTCCTGTGCAGCTCTCTCCAGCAGATTCAGTTACGAGATCCTGCCTGGGAGGTACGCTGCTGATTTATGCCTCTGGCATTTTCTTCCTTACAACAAAACAATGCATCTTCACAGTGCTGTTGCCTTGCTTGCTCGCAGCAAGATAATGGAGGAAGCTCTTTGTGATTTCATATCAAAAATACAACATAGTGTGATGTCAAGTAAATGTGACAGCCACATGACCTACTCACCACTGCCACTTATGGCTGGGAGATTACATTGTTCTTATTTAAAAGCCAGTCTAGACTGATAGGTGCTTCTCCCGTGCTTGGGAACACTGGGGGAATCCCACATCCCAACACCCGCTCACGACCCACCCACAGGCTCATTACCCGCACTTTGGAAAACCCTGTTCCAAACTGTGTCACCTCTTTTTTGATTGATGGATTGTCACATGTACCGAAGTACAGTGAAAAGTATTTTTCTGTGGCCGAGGGAACGTACACAGTACGCACATAGTAGACAAAAGAATAATCAACAGAGAACGTTGACAAATGGTATATCAACAAATAGTGATTGGTTACAGTGCGGAACAAGGGGCCAAACAAAGTAAATACATGAGCAAGAGCAGCATAGGGCATTGTGAAAGGCAAAAAAACCATAATGGGAGTTATGTACAGACCTCCTAACAGTGGTCAGGACCAGGGGCGCAACATGTACCGGGAAATAGAAAAGGCATGTCAGAAAGGCAAGGTCACGGTGATCATGGGGGACTTCAATATGCAGGTGGATTGGGTAAATAACGTAGCCAGTGGATCCAAAGAAAGGAATTCATGGAATGCTTACAAGATGGCTTTTTGGAACAGCTTGTCATGGAGCCCACAAGGGAGCAGGCTATTCTGGACCTAGTGCTATGTAATGAACCAGACTTTATAAAAGATCTTAAAGTAAGGGAACATTTAGGAAGCAGCGATCATAATATGGTTGAGTTCAGTCTGCAGTTTGAAAGAGAGAAGGCAAAATCGGATGTAATGGTGTTACAGTTAAATAAAGGTAATTACGAGGGCATGAGAGAGGAACTGGCGAAAATCGACTGGAAGCAGACCCTAGTGGGGAAGACAGTAGAGCAAAAATGGCAGGAGTTTGTATGCATAATTGAGGACACTGTACAGAGGTTCATCCCCAAGAAAAGAAAGATTATCCGGGGAGGGATTAGACAGCCATGGCTGACAAAGGAGGTCAGGAAATGTATCAAAGAAAAAGAGAGATCCTATAAAGTGGCCAAAAGCACTGGGAAATCAGAAGATTGGGAAGGCTACAAAAACAAACAGAGGTTAACAAAGAGACAAATAAGGAAGGAGAGGATCAAATATGAAGGCAGGCTAGCCAGTAATATAAGAAATGATAGTAAAAGTTTCTTTCAATACATAAGAAACAAACGACAGGCCAAAGTAGACATTGGGCCAATTCAAACTGATTCTGGAAGGCTAGTGATGGGAGACGAGGAAATGGCTGGAGAACTTAATAAGTACTTTGCGTCTGTCTTCACAGTGGAAGACATGAGTAATATCCCAAAAATTATAAAGGGTCAGGGGGCTGAGTTGAGTATGGTTGCCAATACAAAAGAGATGGTGCTAAAAAAGCTAAAAGGTCTTAAAATTGACAAATCTCCTGGCCCCGATGGGCTACACCCTAGAGTTCTGAGGGAGGTGGCTGAAGAAATAGCGGAAGCGTTGGTTGAGATCTTTCAAAAATCACTGGAGTCAGGGAAAGTCCCGGACGATTGGAAGATCGCTGTTGTAACCCCCTTGTTCAAGAAAGGATCAAGACAAAAGATGGAAAATTATAGGCCAATTAGCCTAACCTCGGTTGTTGGTAAAATTCTAGAATCGATCGTTAAGGATGAGATTTCTAAATTCTTGGAAGAGCAGGGTCGGATTAGAACAAGTCAACATGGATTTAGTAAGGGGAGGTCGTGCCTGACGAACCTGTTAGAATTCTTTGAGGAGGTGACAAGTAGGTTAGACCAGGGAAACCCAGTGGATGTGGTCTATCTGGATTTCCAAAAGGCCTTTGATAAGGTGCCACACAGGAGGCTGCTGAGTAAGGTGAGGGCCCATGGTGTTCGAGGTGAGCTACTGGCATGGGTTGAGGATTGGCTGTCTGACAGAAGGCAGAGAGTTGGGATAAAAGGTTCTTTTTCGGAATGGCAGCCGGTGACCAGCGGTGTCCCACAGGGTTCAGTGTTGGGGCCGCAGCTGTTCACCATATATATTAATGATCTGGATGAAGGGACTGGGGGCATTCTAGCGAAGTTTGCCGATGATACGAAGTTAGGTGGTCAGGCAGGTAGTGCTGAGGAAGTGGGGAAATTGCAGAAGGATCTAGACAGTTTGGGAGAGTGGTGCAGGAAATGGCTGATGCAATTCAACGTGAGAAAATGTGAGGTCTTGCACTTTGGAAAAAAGAATCCAAGCATAGACTACTTTCTAAACGGTGAGAAAATTCATAATGCCAAAGTACAAAGGGATCTGGGAGTGCTAGTCGAGGATTCCCTAAAGGTAAACATGCAGGTTGAATCCGTGATTAAGAAAGCGAATGCAATAGAGAAATACAGCCAGAACAGGCCCTTCGGCCCACGATGTTGCGCCGAACTTTTGTCCTAGGTTAATCATAGAATTTTGGACAATTTTTCATGGCCAATCCACCCAACCTGCACATCTTTGGACTGTGGGAGGAAACCGGAGTACCCGGAGGAAACCCACGCAGTCACGGGGAGGATGTGCAGACTCCACACAGACAGTGACCCAAGTCGAAATCGAACTTGGGACCCTGGAGCTGTGAAGCAATTGTGCTTTCCACAATGCTACCGTGCTGCCCTTAAGAAGTTAACCTACACTCCATTATTCTACCTTAATCCAAGTACCTATCCAATAGCCGCTTGAAGGTCCCTAACTTTTCCGACTCAACTACTACCACAGGCAGTGCATTCCATGCCCCCACTACTCTCTGGGTAAAGAACCTACCTCAGACATCCCCTCTATATCTTCCACCATTTATCTTAAATTTATGTCCCCTTGTAATGGTGTGTTCCACCCGGGGAAAAAGTCTCTGACTGTCTACTCTATCTATTCCCCTGATCATCTTATAAACCTCTATCAAGTCACCCCTCATCCTTCTCCGTTCTAATGAGAAAAGGCCTAGCACCCTCAACCTTTCCTCGTATGACCTACTCTCCATTCCAGGCAACATCCTGGTAAATCTCCTTTGCACCTTTTCCAAAGCTTCCACATCCTTCCTAAAATGAGGTGACCAGAACTGCACACAGTACTCCAAATGTGGCCTGACCAAGGTTTTGTACAGCTGCATCATCACCTCACGGCTCTTAAATGTTGTCATTTATCTCAAGAGGGTTGGAATATAAAAGCAGCGATGTGCTACTGAGCCTTTATAAGGCTCTGGTTAGGCCCCATTTGGAGTACTGTGTCCAGTTTTGGGCCCCACATCTCAGGAAGGACATACTGGCACTGGAGCATGTCCAGCGGAGATTTACACGGATGATTCCTGGAATGGCGGGTCTAACATATGAGGAACGGCTGAGGATCCTGGGATTGTATTCATTGGAGTTTAGAAGGTTAAGGGGAGATCTAATAGAAACTTACAAGATAATACATGGCTTAGAAAGGGTGGACGCAAAGAAACTGTTTCCGTTAGGCGAGGAGACGAGGACCCGTGGGCACAGCCTTAGAATTAGAGGGGGTAAATTCAGAACAGAAATGCGGAGACATTTCTTCAGCCAGAGAGTGGTGGGCCTGTGGAATTCATTGCCGCGGAGTGCAGTGGAGGCCGGGACGCTAAATGGCTTCAAGGCAGAGATAGATAAATTCTTGATGTCGCGAGGAATTAAGGGCTACGGGGAGAATGCTGGTAGGTGGAGTTGAAATGCCCATCAGCCATGATTGAATGGTGGAGTGGACTCGATGGGCCGAATGGCCTTACTTCCACTCCTATGTCTTATGGTCTTATGGTGAATAGTGTTCTTACAGGGAACAGGTCAGTCCGAGGGGGAGTCGTTGAGGAGTCTTGTAGCTGTGGGGAAGAAGCTGTTCCTATGTCTGGATGTGCGAGTCTTCAGACTTCTGTATCTTCTGCCTGATGGAAGGGTCTGGAAGAAGGTAGATGAAGGTAGAGTAGTAGATGTCGTATACATGGATTTTAGTAAGGCGTTTGATAACGTTCCCCATGGTCGGCTCATGAAGAAAGTAAGGAGGTGTGGGATAGAGGGAAATTTGGCCAATTGGATAAGTAACTGGCTATCACATAGAAGACAGAGGCTGGTGGTGGATAGAAAATTTTCAGACTGGAGACCAGTTACCAGCGGTGTACCACAGGGATCAGTGCTGGGTCCTCTGATATTTGTGATTTTTATCAATGACTTGGAGGAGGGGGCTGAAGGGTGGGTCAGTAAATTTGCTGATGACACCAAGATTGGTGGAGTAGTGGATGAGGTGGAGGGCTGTTGTAGGCTGCAAAGAGACATTGATCGGATGCAGATTTGGGCTGAAAAATGGCAGATGGAGTTTAACCCTGATAAGCGCGAGGTGATTCATTTTGGTAGAAAAAATATGAATGTGGATTACAGGGTCAACGGCAGGGTTCTGAGGAATGTGGAGGAACAGAGAGATCTTGGGGTTCATGTCCACAGATCTCTGAAGGTTGCCACTCAAGTGGATAGAGCTGTGAAGAATGCCTATAGTGTGTTAGTGTTTATTAATAGGGCGCTTGAGTTTAAGAGCCGCGGGGTTATGCTGCAACTGTACATGACCCTGGTGAGACCACATTTGGAGTATTGTGTGCAGTTCTGGTCACTTCATTATAGGAAGGATGTGGAAGCATTGGAAAGGGTGAAAAAGAGATTTACCAGGATGCTGCCTGGTTTGCAGGATAGGTCTTATGAGGAAAGGTTGAGGGAGCTAGGGCTTTTCTCTTTGGAGCGGAGGAGGATGAGAGGCGACTTAATAGAGGTTTATAAGATGATGAGGGGGATAGATAGAGTGGACGTTCAGAGACTATTTCCTCAGGTGGATGTAGCTGTTACAATGGGGCATAACTATAAATTTCAGGGTGGGAGATATAGGAGGGATGTCCGAGGTAGGTTCTTTACTCAGAGAGTGGTTAGGGTGTGGAATGGACTGCCTGCTGTGATAGTGGACACCTTAGGAACTTTCAAGCTATTTTTGGCTAGGCACATGGAGCACATCAGAATGACAGTGAGTGGGATAGCTTGATCTTGGTTTCGGACAATGCTCGGCACAACATCGAGGGCCGAATGTTACAAAACATAGATGATTTGGAGTTGGGGACCAAGGGCAATGTGTCCAAGTTTGCAGATGACACTAAGATGAGTGGTAAAGCGAAAAGTGCAGAGGATACTGGAAGTCTGCAGAGGGATTTGGATAGGTTAAGTGAATGGGCTCGGGTCTGGCAGATGGAATACAATGTTGAC
Source organism: Scyliorhinus canicula (assembly GCF_902713615.1). Lineage (NCBI taxonomy): Eukaryota > Metazoa > Chordata > Chondrichthyes > Carcharhiniformes > Scyliorhinidae > Scyliorhinus > Scyliorhinus canicula. Next base: position 206,854 of record NC_052155.1, on the reverse strand, counting down.
AAATGTGAGGTTATCCATTTTGGTAGGAATAACAGCAAACGGGATTATTATTTAAACAATAAAATATTAAAACATGCCGCTGTTCAGAGAGACTTGGGTGTGCTAGTGCATGAGTCACAGAAGGTTGGTTTACAAGTGCAACAGGTGATTAAGAAGGCAAATGGAATTTTGTCCTTCATTGCTAGAGGGATGGAGTTTAAGACTAGGGAGGTTATGTTGCAATTGTATAAGGTGTTAGTGCGGCCACACCTGGAGTATTGTGTTCAGTTTTGGTCTCCTTACTTGAGAAAGGACATACTGGCGCTGGAGGGTGTGCAGAGGAGATTCACTAGGTTAATCCCAGAGTTGAAGGGATTGGATTATGAGGAGAGGTTGGGTAGACTGGGACTGTACTCATTGGAATTTAGAAGGATGAGGGGGGATCTTATAGAAACATTTAAAATTATGAAGGGAATAGATAGGATAGATGCGGGCAGGTTGTTTCCACTGGCGGGTGACAGCAGAACTAGGGGACATAGCCTCAAAATAAGGGGAAGTAGATTTAGGACTGAGTTTAGGAGGAACTTCTTCACCCAAAGGGTTGTGAATCTATGGAATTCCTTGCCCAGTGAAGCAGTTGAGGCTCCTTCATTACATGTTTTTAAGGTAAAGATAGATAGTTTTTTGAAGAGTGAAGGGATTAAGGGTTATGGTGTTCGGGCCGGAAAGTGGAGCTGAGTCCACAAAAGATCAGCCATGATCTAATTGAATGGCGGAGCAGGCTCGAGGGGCCAGATGGCCTACTCCTGCTCCTAGTTCTTATGTTCTTATGAAAGGCCTGTTCTGTGCTGTACTGTTCTATGTTCTATGTTCACATCCTTGCGGGGCTCCGGTATTGAGGACTATTGTGGAGAAGGTGCCGTTACCTATCCTGACAGATTGCGGTCTGTTAATGAGGAAAACGCGCCGGTCTGAAAGTGAGACTTAAATTACTTCAAGACTCCTCTCCGTAGTGTACTCCTGGTGAACGTCCATGTGATTGAGAACAAGCTGGGTGACCTCAACGCTAGACTTACCTCCCAGAGTGAAGTGAGAAGCTCGTGTGTGCCCTGCTTCACCGAGATATGGCACACTCCGGCCACACTGGACTGCGCCATCAAACCTTCTCGATCCACTGGATGGATCGCACGATGGTCTCGGGCAAGTCGAAGGGCGGTAGGGTTTGCCTCCTCAACAACACCTCCTGGTGCTCGGATGTGGTGTTCCTAATGGGCCACTGCTTCCCAGACCTAGAATACCTAACCATGAAGTGTCACCCCTTTACCTCCCACGTGAATTCACCTCTGGACTCATCACAGCTGTCTACATCCCACCCCAGGCGGAAGTGAAGAAAGCACTTGACAAACTCCACTCCACCATCAACAACCAAGAAACAAATCACCCCGAAGCCCTGACAATCGTGGCTGGAGACTTCAACCAGGTCAACTTCAGGAAGGTCCTACCCAAACTCCATCAACATATCTCCTGCCCCACCAGAGGTGCAAACACCCTGGACCACTGCTACAGAATCATGAAAGGTGCCTAACGCTCCATTCCCCGACCAAACTTTGGCAAATCCGACCACAAGTCAGTATTCCTACTTCCGGCTTACAAACAGCAACTCAAGCATGCTGAGCCAGACAAGAAAACCGTGTAGGAACCGTGCTGGTCCGAGGAATCTGAGGACATCCTCCATGACTGCTTGGAGTCTGTGGACTGGTCCATATTCAAGGCCGTGGCAGTTAACCTGGACGAGTACGCAACCACCGTCACAGACTTCATCAGTAAATGTGTTGAGGACTGTGTCCCAAAGGAGACAATACGGATGTTCCCCAATCGGAAACCCTGGCTCAGCCAAAGGGTTCACTCCCTGCTGAAGTTCCCGATGGAGGCGCTCAAGTCTGACGACCCTGACCTATATAAGAAATCCAGGCATGACGTACAGAAAGCCATCAGGGACACAAAAAGACGATACCGCATCAAACCAGAGTCCCAGCCAATGACACTAACCCACGACGACAATGGCAGGGCCTTCACAAGATCACAGGCTATAAAGCAAGGCCAGATGGAATATCTGGTGCTGGAGCATCCCTACCCACTGATCTGAAAAAGTTCTATGCCCGCTTTGAGCAGTCAGCCAATCTATCAGTGCCACCCACCCCAACAGCCCTGGACACACCCATATGCACTATTACAGCCTCAGAGGTAAGAGCTGCCTTCTTGAAAGTGAACCCGCGGAAAGCGATGGGCCCCGATGGAGTCCCTGGGCGAGCACTCCGAGCCTGCGCACACCAGCTGGCGAGTGTATTCGCAGATATCTCCACCACCTCACTCCTCCGCTCTGAGGTCCCCACCTCCTTCAAGAAGCCGCCCCAGAATACCAGTACCAAAGAAGAACAAGGTAGCCTGTCTCAACGACTAGCATAGAACATAGAACGATACAGCGCAGTACAGGCCCTTCGGCCCTCGATGTTGCACCGACATGGAAAAAATCTAAAGGCCATCTAACCTACACTATGCCCTTATCATCCATATGCTTATCCAATAAATTTTTAAATGCCCTCAATGTTGGCATGTTCACTACTGTTGCAGGTAGGGCATTCCACGGCCTCACCACTCTTTGCGTAAAAAACCCACCTCTGACCTCTGTCCTATATCTATTACCCCTCAATTTAAGGCTATGTCCCCTCGTGCTAGCCACCTCCATCCGCGGGAGAAGGCTCTCGCTGTCCACCCTATCTAACCCTCTGATCATTTTGTATGCCTCTATTAAGTCACCTCTTAACCTTCTTCTCTCTAACGAAAACAACCTCAAGTCCATCAGCCTTTCCTCATAAGATTTTCCCTCCATACCAGGCAACATCCTGGTAAATCTCCTCTGCACCCGTTCCAAAGCTTCCACGTCCTTCCTATAATGAGGCGACCAGAACTGTACGCAATACTCCAAATGCGGCCGTACTAGAGTTTTGTACAACTGCAACATGACCTCATGGCTCCGGAACTCAATCCCTCTACCAATAAAGGCCAACACACCATAGGCCTTCTTCACAACCCTATCAACCTGGGTGGCAACTTTCAGGGATCTATGTACATGGACACCGAGATCCCTCTGCTCATTCACACTACCAAGAATTTTACCATTAGCCAAATATTCCGCATTTCTGTTATTCTTTCCAAAGTGAATCACCTCACACTTCTCCACATTAAACTCCATTTGCCACCTCTCAGCCCAGCTCTGCAGCTTATCTATGTCCCTCTGTAACCTGCAACATCCTTCCGCACTGTCTACAACTCCACCGACTTTAGTGTCGTCTGCAAATTTACTCACCCATCCTTCTGCGCCCTCCTCTAGGTCATTTATAAAAATGACAAACAGCAACGGCCCCAGAACAGATCCTTGTGGTACGCCACTCGTAACTGAACTCCATTCTGAACATTTCCCATCAACTACCACTCTCTGTCTTCTTTCAACTAGCCAATTTCTGATCCACATCTCTAAATCATCCTCAATCCCCAGCCTCTGTATTTTCTGCAATAGACGACCGTGGGGAACCTTATCAAACGCTTTACTGAAATCCATATACACCACATCAACTGCTCTACCCTCGTCTACCTGTTCAGTCACCTTCTCAAAGAACTCGATAAGGTTTGTGAGGCATGACCTACCCTTCACAAAACCATGCTGACTGTCCCTAATCATATTATTCCTATCTAGATGATTATAAATCGTATCTTTTATAATCCTCTCCAAGACTTTACCCACCACAGACGTTAGGCTCACCGGCCTATAGTTACCGGGGTTATCTCTACTCCCCTTCTTGAACAAAGGGACCACATTTGCTATCCTCCAGTCCTCTGGCACTATTCCTGTAGCCAATGATGACCTAAAAATCAAAGCCAAAGGCTCAGCAATCTCTTCCCTGGCTTCCCAGAGAATCCTAGGATAAATCCCATCCGGCCCCGGGGACTTATCTATTTTCACCTTGTCCAGAATTGCCAACACTTCTTCCCTACGCACCTCAATGCCATCTATTCTAATAGCCTGGGTCTCAGCATTCTCCTCCACAATATTATCTTTTTCTTGAGTGAATACTGACGAAAAGTATTCATTTAGTATCTCGCTTATCTCCTCAGCCTCCACACACAACTTCCCACCACTGTCCTTGACTGGCCCTACCCTTACCCTAGTCATTCTTTTATTCCTGACATACCTATAGAAAGCTTTTGGGTTTTCCTTGATCCTACCTGCCAAAGACTTCTCATGTCCCCTCCTTGCTCGTCTCAGCTCTCTCTTTAGATCCTTCCTCGCTTCCTTGTAAATATCAAGCGCCCCAACTGAAACTTCACGCCTCATCTTCACATAGGCCTCCTTCTTCCTCTTAACAAGAGATTCCACTTCTTTGGTAAACCACGGTTCCCTCGCTCGACCCCTTCCTCCCTGCCTGACTGGTACGTACTTATCAAGAACATGCAATAGCTGTTCCTTGAACAAGCTCCACATATCCAGTGTGCCCAACCCTTGCAGCCTACTTCTCCAACCAACACATCCTAAGTCATGTCTAATGGCATCATAATTGCCCTTACCCCAGCTATAACTCTTGCCCTGCGGGGTATACTTATCCCTTTCCATCACTAACGTAAAGGTCACCGAATTGTGGTCACTGTTTCCAAAGTGCTCACCTACCTCCAGATCTAACACCTGGCCTGGTTCATTACCCAAAACCAAATCTAATGTGGCCTCGCCTCTTGTTGGCCTGTCAACATATTGTGTCAGGAAACCCTCCTGCACACATTGTACAAAGAATGACCCATCTAATGTACTCGAACTATATCTTTTCCAGTCAATATTTGGAAAGTTAAAGTCTCCCATAACAACTACCCTGTTACTTTCGCTCTTTTCCAGAATCATCTTCGCCATCCTTTCCTCTACATCCCTAGAACTATTAGGTGGCCTATAGAAAACTCCCAACAGGGTGACCTCTCCTTTCCTGTTTCTAACCTCAGCCCATACTACCTCAGAAGAAGAGTCCCCATCTAGCATCCTTTCCGCCACCGTAATACTGTCCTTGACTAGCAGCGCCACACCTCCCCCTCTTTTGCCCCCTTCTCTGAACTTACTAAAACACCTAAACCCCGGAACCTGCAACAACCATTCCTGTCCCTGCTCTATCCATGTCTCTGAAATGGCCACAACATCGAAGTCCCAGGTACCAACCCATGCTGCCAGTTCCCCTACCTTATTTCGTATACTCCTGGCATTGAAGTAGACACACTTCAAACCACCTACCTGAACACTGGCACCCTCCTGCGAAGTCAAATCTGTGCTCCTGACCTCTATACTCTCAATCTCCCGTACCCTAAAACTACAATCCAGGTTCCCATGCCCCTGCTGAATTAGTTTAAACCCCCCCAAAGAGCACTAACAAATCTCCCCCCCAGGATATTGGTGCCCCTCAGGTTCAGATGTAGACCATCCTGTCTATAGAGGTCCCACCTTCCCCAGAAAGAGCCCCAGTTATCCAGAAATCTGAATCCCTCCCGCCTGCACCATCCCTGTAGCCACGTGTTTAATTGCTCTCTCTCCCTATTCCTCATCTCACTATCACGTGGCACGGGCAACAACCCAGAGATAACAACTCTGTTTGTTCTCGCTCTGAGCTTCCATCCTAGCTCCCTAAAGGCCTGCCTGACATCCTTGTCCCCTTTCCTACCTATGTCGTTAGTGCCAATGTGGACTACGACTTGGGGCTGCTCCCCCTCCCCCTTAAGGACCCGGAAAACACGATCCGAGACATCACGTACCCTTGCACCTGGGAGGCAACATACCAAACGTGAGTCTCTCTCGCTCCCACAAAATCTCCTATCTGTGCCCCTGACTATTGAGTCCCCAATTACTAATGTTCTACTCCTTTCCCCCCTTCCCTTCTGAGCAACAGGGACAGACTCCGTGCTAGAGGCCCGTACCCCATGGCTTACCCCTGGTAAGTCCCCCCCCCCACAAGTATCCAAAACGGTATACTTGTTACTCAGGGGAACGACCGCAGGGGGTCCCTGCACTGACTGCTTCTTCCCAGTCCCTCTTACAGTTACCCATCTATCTCCAGTCTTTGGTGTAACTATTTCCCTGAAGCTCCTATCTAAGACCCCCTCTGCCTCCCGAATGATCCGAAGTTCATCCAGCTCAAGCTCCAGGTCCCTAACACGGTGGCCCTGACGTTTGTTATCATGAAATGCTTCGAGCAGCTAGTCATGAGACGGATCACTGCCAGCCCCCCAGACGGTCTCGATCCACTGCAGTTTGCCTATCACCGCAGCCTGTCCACAGCAGACGCTATCTCCCTGGCTTTACAGACAACAAGGACACCTACACCAGACTGCTGTTCATAGACTACAGCTCCGCCTTCAACACCATTATCCCAACAAGATAATGACCATCCATCCAAGGGATTCTCCGATCGGCGACGCTGAAATCGCGTTTAGCAATCGGGGGCGGCGCCGTTTTTGTGATGCTCCTCCCCCTCAAGAACGGCATACTCGGGGAGTACGCCGCACACGGTTTGGACTCCCTCAGGACATCACCCGAGGCCCTCCCCTGATGCTCTGCCTCCAACGGGCCGAGTCCTAAACGGCGTGCGACACGTGTGCCACAACGTTTGGGGGCCTCGCGTGCCGGCTGCGGTCTGTGCCTAGTGCTGCCACAGTCGGGGGGGGGGGGGGCTTTGGCGGGGTCTGGGGGTCTGGTGGGGGTGGTCCTGGGGTGGTGAGGGGGGTTACAGGGGAGCAGTTTCTGGCAGGCCAGGTTCGCACGCAGCCGGCGCTATGTTGCACGACGCGGCCCCCGCAGGCTGCCGTTGTGCACATGCGTGGCCACGGATCCGGCCATTCTGCAGTCTTATCGGCAGGTAACCTTTATGTGGTTCTAGCCTCCCACCGGGCGGAAGATCGGTGCGGGGACAACGCCAACCTTCTGGTCGGAAGACCAGACGGATACTGCGGACAAAGCCGCAGGACTGGAGGATCCAGCACTTTAGATTTAGAACATAGAACATAGAACGATACAGCGCAGTACAGGCCCTTCGGCCCTCGATGTTGCACCGACATGGAAAAAATCTAAAGGCCATCTAACCTACACTATGCCCTTATCATCCATATGCTTATCCAATAAACTTTTAAATGCCCTCAATGTTGGCATGTTCACTACTGTTGCAGGTAGGGCATTCCACGGCCTCACCACTCTTTGCGTAAAAAACCCACCTCTGACCTCTGTCCTATATCTATTACCCCTCAATTTAAGGCTATGTCCCCTCGTGCTAGCCACCTCCATCCGCGGGAGAAGGCTCTCGCTGTCCACCCTATCTAACCCTCTGATCATTTTGTATGCCTTTATTAAGTCACCTCTTAACCTTCTTCTCTCTAACGAAAACAACCTCAAGTCCATCAGCCTTTCCTCATAAGATTTTCCCTCCATACCAGGCAACATCCTGGTAAATCTCCTCTGCACCCGTTCCAAAGCTTCCACGTCCTTCCTATAATGAGGCGACCAGAACTGTACGCAATACTCCAAATGCGGCCGTACTAGAGTTTTGTACAACTGCAACATGACCTCATGGCTCCGGAACTCAATCCCTCTACCAATAAAGGCCAACACACCATAGGCCTTCTTCACAACCCTATCAACCTGGGTGGCAACTTTCAGGGATCTATGTACATGGACACCGAGATCCCTCTGCTCATCCACACTACCAAGAATTTTACCATTAGCCAAATATTCCGCATTTCTGTTATTCTTTCCAAAGTGAATCACCTCACACTTCTCCACATTAAACTCCATTTGCCACCTCTCAGCCCAGCTCTGCAGCCTATCTATGTCCCTCTGTAACCTGCAACATCCTTCCGCACTGTCTACAACTCCACCGACTTTAGTGTCGTCTGCAAATTTACTCACCCATCCTTCTGCGCCCTCCTCTAGGTCATTTATAAAAATGACAAACAGCAACGGCCCCAGAACAGATCCTTGTGGTACGCCACTCGTAACTGAACTCCATTCTGAACATTTCCCATCAACTACCACTCTCTGTCTTCTTTCAACTAGCCAATTTCTGATCCACATCTCTAAATCACCCTCAATCCCCAGCCTCCGTATTTTCTGCAATAGACGACCGTGGGGAACCTTATCAAACGCTTTACTGAAATCCATATACACCACATCAACTGCTCTACCCTCGTCTACCTGTTCAGTCACCTTCTCAAAGAACTCGATAAGGTTTGTGAGGCATGACCTACCCTTCACAAAACCATGCTGACTGTCCCTAATCATATTATTCCTATCTAGATGGTTATAAATCGTATCTTTTATAATCCTCTCCAAGACTTTACCCACCACAGACGTTAGGCTCACCGGCCTATAGTTACCGGGGTTATCTCTACTCCCCTTCTTGAACAAAGGGACCACATTTGCTATCCTCCAGTCCTCTGGCACTATTCCTGTAGCCAATGATGACCTAAAAATCAAAGCCAAAGGCTCAGCAATCTCTTCCCTGGCTTCCCAGAGAATCCTAGGATAAATCCCATCCGGCCCCGGGGACTTATCTATTTTCACCTTGTCCAGAATTGCCAACACTTCTTCCCTACGCACCTCAATGCCATCTATTCTATTAGCCTGGGTCTCAGCATTCTCCTCCACAATATTATCTTTTTCTTGAGTGAATACTAACGAAAAGTATTCATTTAGTATCTCGCTTATCTCCTCAGCCTCCACACACAACTTCCCACCACTGTCCTTGACTGGCCCTACTCTTACCCTAGTCATTCTTTTATTCCTGACATACCTATAGAAAGCTTTTGGGTTTTCCTTGATCCTACCTGCCAAAGACTTCTCATGTCCCCTCCTTGCTCGTCTCAGCTCTCTTTAGATCCTTCCTCGCTTCCTTGTAAATATCAAGCGCCCCAACTGAAACTTCACGCCTCATCTTTACATAGGCCTCCTTCTTCCTCTTAACAAGAGATTCCACTTCTTTGGTAAACCACGGTTCCCTCGCTCGACCCCTTCCTCCCTGCCTGACTGGTACGTACTTATCAAGAACATGCAATAGCTGTTCCTTGAACAAACTCCACATATCCAGTGTGCCCAACCCTTGCAGCCTACTTCTCCAACCAACACATCCTAAGTCATGTCTAATGGCATCATAATTGCCCTTCCCCCAGCTATAACTCTTGCCCTGCGGGGTATACTTATCCCTTTCCATCACTAACGTAAAGGTCACCGAATTGTGGTCACTGTTTCCAAAGTGCTCACCTACCTCCAGATCTAACACCTGGCCTGGTTCATTACCCAAAACCAAATCCAATGTGGCCTCGCCTCTTGTTGGCCTGTCAACATATTGTGTCAGGAAACCCTCCTGCACACATTGTACAAAGAATGACCCATCTAATGTACTCGAACTATATCTTTTCCAGTCAATATTTGGAAAGTTAAAGTCTCCCATAACAACTACCCTGTTACTTTCGCTCTTTTCCAGAATCATCTTCGCCATCCTTTCCTCTACATCCCTAGAACTATTAGGTGGCCTATAGAAAACTCCCAACAGGGTGACCTCTCCTTTCCTGTTTCTAACCTCAGCCCATACTACCTCAGAAGAAGAGTCCCCATCTAGCATCCTTTCCGCCACCGTAATACTGTCCTTGACTAGCAGCGCCACACCTCCCCCTCTTTTGCCCCCTTCTCTGAACTTACTAAAACACCTAAACCCCGGAACCTGCAACAACCATTCCTGTCCCTGCTCTATCCATGTCTCTGAAATGGCCACAACATCGAAGTCCCAGGTACCAACCCATGCTGCCAGTTCCCCTACCTTATTTCGTATACTCCTGGCATTGAAGTAGACACACTTCAAACCACCTACCTGAACACTGGCACCCTCCTGCGAAGTCAAATCTGTGCTCCTGACCTCTATACTCTCAATCTCCCGTACCCTAAAACTACAATCCAGGTTCCCATGCCCCTGCTGAATTAGTTTAAACCCCCCCAAAGAGCACTAACAAATCTCCCCCCCAGGATATTGGTGCCCCTCAGGTTCAGATGTAGACCATCCTGTCTATAGAGGTCCCACCTTCCCCAGAAAGAGCCCCAGTTATCCAGAAATCTGAATCCCTCCCGCCTGCACCATCCCTGTAGCCACGTGTTTAATTGCTCTCTCTCCCTATTCCTCATCTCACTATCACGTGGCACGGGCAACAACCCAGAGATAACAACTCTGTTTGTTCTCGCTCTGAGCTTCCATCCTAGCTCCCTAAAGGCCTGCCTGACATCCTTGTCCCCTTTCCTACCTATGTCGTTAGTGCCAATGTGGACTACGACTTGGGGCTGCTCCCCCTCCCCCTTAAGGACCCGGAAAACACGATCCGAGACATCACGTACCCTTGCACCTGGGAGGCAACATACCAAACGTGAGTCTCTCTCGCTCCCACAAAATCTCCTATCTGTGCCCCTGACTATTGAGTCCCCAATTACTAATGTTCTACTCCTTTCCCCCCTTCCCTTCTGAGCAACAGGGACAGACTCCGTGCCAGAGGCCCGTACCCCATGGCTTACCCCTGGTAAGTCGTCCCCCCCACAAGTATCCAAAACGGTATACTTGTTACTCAGGGGAACGACCGCAGGGGGTCCCTGCACTGACTGCTTCTTCCCAGTCCCTCTTACAGTTACCCATCTATCTCCAGTCTCTGGTGTAACTATTTCCCTGAAGCTCCTATCTATGACCCCCTCTGCCTCCCGAATGATCCGAAGTTCATCCAGCTCAAGCTCCAGGTCCCTAACACGGTTTTTGAGGAGCTGGAGTTGGGTGCACTTCCCACAGATGAAATCAGCAGGGACACTGACGGCGTCCCTCACCTCAAACATTCTGCAGGAGGAGCATTGTACTGCCTTCCCTGACATCACCTCTAGATTTAAAAAATAACAAGAAAAAGAAAAAGAAAGGAAGAGCTTACCTGATATTACCTCAAACCCTGCTCCCGCTCAAAGGTAAGCAAATTTAAAGGCACTCACTCACCTTCACGACAGGCCCCTGCTCCCGCTTCCCAACCACCGTGGGGTGGGGGGGTTGGTTAGAGGAGGAGGTAGGGTGGGAAACACTCACGAAGTGTTTCAGGTTTAACTGTCACTTGCCAACAGCCTCTCCACAAACCACCTTCAACTTAGGCTGACCGCACTGCACGTATGAATGAGATCCTTTCATTAAATAGTGAAGGGTTGGTGCTACTTTTCCAAAATTTGTTCAGTTCTTTAAAGGTTCCAAGAGACGGAAAGTAGCAAATATAACTCCTCATCCTGTGAGAGGCAGAAAACGGGAAATTATAGGTCAGTTATCTTAATGTCAGTCTTGCGGAAGGTGTCAGAATTGATCAAAAGGAAATTATAGCTGGAAACTGAAAGTAGTCAGGAAGTGTCAGTATTCTTTTGTGAAAGGAAAATCATCTTTCACCAATTTACTGAAGTTCTTTAAAGGAGTCATCAGTGCTGCGGATAAAGGGGAACCTGTAGATGTAGTACTTGAATTTCCAGAAGACATTTGAGACATCGAGTTATTGCAGAAAAACTTGTGTCCCCACTTACTACACCTAAGGGAAGTGCACCCAACTCCAGCTCCTCAGAGACCGCGTTAGGGAACTGAGGATGGAGCTGGATGAACTTTGGATCATCCGGGAGGCAGAGGGGGTGATAGAGAGGAGTTACAGGGAGGTAGCCACACCCAAGGTACAGGACAAGAGTAACTGGGTTACAGCCAGGGGAAGGAAAAGGCAGACAGTGTAGGGATCTCTCGTGGCCGTTCCCCTTCAAAACGAGTATACCCATTTTTCACTCGACCCCCCCCCCATAGCAGGAGAGAAATCGAGGAACAGATTGGGTGGCAGAACTTGGAAAGGTGCAGAAGTAACAGAGTTGACGTCATGGGTGACTTCAATTTCCCTAATATTGACTGGAACCTCCTTAGTACAAATGGTTTGGATGGAGCAGATTTTGTCAGGTGTGTACAGGAAGGATTCCTGACTCAATACGTATACAGGCCGACTAGGGGGGAGGCCATATTGGACTTGGTGCTCGGCAACAAACCAGGTCAGGTGTCAGATGTCTCGGTGGGAGAGCATTTCAGTGACAGTGACCATAACTCTTTGACCTTTACCATAGTCATGGAGAGGTGTAGGAACAGATAGCATGGGAAGGTATTTAATTGGGGGAGGGGAAATTATGCTACTATTAGACAGGAGCTGAGGAGCAGAAAGTGGGAACAGTTGTTCTTGGGGGAAATGCACAACAGTAATGTGGGGGTTGTTTCAGGAGCACTTGCTGCGAGTGCTGGATAGTTTTGTCCCACTGAGACAGGAAGGAATGGTAAGGTGAAGGAGCCTTAGATGACAAGCAGTAAGAATTCTTACAACACCAGGTTAAAGTCCAACATGTTTGTTTCAAATTCTAGCTTTCGGAGCACTGTTCCTGATGTGTTGGGTACTCTGGGTCTGTGGAGACTGAGTTTACATTGGCAGTAACATAGACAGGCTACCACACTTGTAATAGTACAACTCTATTTTATTTAACTAAGAGCTGTTAAACATACTTGCCCTGTGGGTCGACACTATGTTAGATTGACTGAAGACCTAACCTGACCAGCCTATACTGCCAGCACATGGTGGATGTTTGTGCTACTGACTGCGGGCTCTGTCTGTCTCAGAGGCTGCATCCCGAATGAGCGGGAAAACTAGTGCCCTCTGGCTTTATAGTGACCGTGCCCTAGCTGGTGATTGGCTGCTGAGTTGTGTGTGTTGATTGGTCTTGCAGTGTGTCAGTCAGTGTGTGTCTCTGCATCATTATATACTTATTTAGCACACTGGTTTAGCACACTGGGCTAAATCGCTGGCTTTTAAAGCAGACCAAGGCAGGCCAGCAGCACGGTTCAATTCCCGTACCAGCCTCCCACGAACAGGCGCCGGAATGTGGTGACTAGGGGCTTTTCACAGTAACTTCATTGAAGCCTACTCGTGACAATAAGCGATTTTCATTTCATTTCATATGTATATTATGACACCTCCTTCCTCGGGTGAATGGAGGTGAAGGAGCTGCGCTCCGAAATCTCCTATTTGAAACAAACCTGTTGGACTTTAACCTGGTGTTGTCAGACTTCTTACTGTGCTCACCCCAGTCCAACGCCGGCATCTCCACATCTTAGATGACAGGAGAAGTGGAGCTTCTAGTCAAGAGGAAGAAGGAAGCTTACGTAAGGTCGAGGAAGCAATGATCTGACTCAGCTCGAGAGGGTTACAAGGTAGCCAGGAAGGAACTCAAAAATGGACTGAGGGGAGCTAGAAGGGGGCATGAAAAAGCCCTGGCAGGAAGGATTAGGGAAAACCCCAAGGTGTTCTACACTTATGTGAGAAATAAGAGGATGATCAGAGTGAGAGTAGGACCAATCCGGGATAGTTTAGGGGACTTGTGCCGAGAGTCTGAGGAAATGGCGGTGGCCCTAAATGAATACTTTGCTTCAGTATTCACTCGAGAGAGGGATCGTGTTGCTCATGAAATGAAATCAAATGAAAATTGCTTATTGTCACGAGTAGGCTTCAATTAAGTTACTGTGAAAAGCCCCTAGTCGCCACATTCCGGCGCCTGTTCGGGGAGGCTGGTACGGGAATAGAACCGTGCTGCTGGCCTGCTTGGTCTGCTTTCAAAGCCAGCGATCATGGTTAATTTCAACTCCATTTACCCGCTCTCTCCCCATAGCCCTTAATTCCTCGAGAAATCAAGAATTTATCAATTTCTGTCTTAAAGACACTCAATGTCCCGGCCTCCACCGCACTCTGTGGCAAAGAATTCCACAGACCTACCACTCTCTGGCTGAAGAAATTTCTCCTCATCTCTGTTCTAAGTGACTCCCTTTTATTCTAAGGCTGTGCCCCCGCGTCCTAGTCTCCCCTGCTAATGGAAACAACTTCCCTACGTCCATCCTATCCAAGCCATTCATTATCTTGTACGTTTCTATTAGATCTCCCCTCAACCTCCTAAACTCCAATGAATATAATCCCACGATCCTCAGACGTTCATCGTATGTTAGGCCTACCATTCCTGGGATCATCCGTGTGAATCTCTGCTGGACCCGCTCCAGTGCCAGTATGTCCTTCCTGAGGTATGGGGCCCAAAATTGCTCACAGTATTCTAAATGGGGCCTAACCCATCAGTCTTACGTCTGTGGTGAGCAAAATATTGGAAAAGATTCTGAGAAATAGGATTTATGATTATTTAGAAAAACATAGTTTGATTAAAGATAGTCAGCATGGCTTTGTGAGGGGCAGGTCATGCCTCACAAGCCTCATTGAATACTTTGAGGATGTGACGAGACACGTTAATGAAGGTCAGGCAGTGGATGTGGTGTATATGGATTTCAGGAAGGCATTTGATAAGGTTCCCCATAGTAGGCTCATTCAGAAAGTTAGGGGGCATTGGATACAGGGAAATTTGGCTGTCTGGATACAGAATTGGCTGACCGAAAGAAGACAGCGAGTGGTAGTGGATAGAAAGTATTCCGCCTGGAGGTCAGTGACCAGTGGTGTCCCACAAGATCTGTTCTGGGACCTCTGCTCTTTGTGGTTTTTATAATGACTTGGATGAGGAAGTGGAAGGGTGGGTTAGTAAGTTTGCTGATGACACAAAGGTTGGTGGAGTTGTAGATAGCATTGAGGGCTGTTGCAGGTTACAGCAGGACATTGACAGGATGCAGAGCTGGGCTGAGAAATGGCAGATGGAGTTCAACCTTGATAAATGTGAAGTGATTCATTTTGGAATGTCAAATTTGAATGCTGAATACAGGTTAAAGGCAGGATTCTTGGAAGTGTGGAGGAACAGAGGGATCTTGGGGTCCACGTGCATAGATCCCTCAAAGTTGCCACCCAGGTTGATAGGGTTGTTAAGAAGGCGTATGGTATGTTGGCTTTCATTAACAGGGGGATAGAGTTTAATAAGAACATAAGAACATAAGAACTAGGAGCAGGAGTAGGCCATCTGGCCCCTCGAGCCTGCTCCGCCATTCAATTAGATCATGGCTGATCTTTTGTGGACTCAGCTCCACTTTCCGGCCCGAACACCATAACCCTTGATCCCTTTATTCTTCAAAAAACTATCTATCTTTACCTTAAAAACATGTAATGAAGGAGCCTCAACTGCTTCACTGGGCAAGGAATTCCATAGATTCACAACCCTTTGGGTGAAGAAGTTCCTCCTAAACTCAGTCCTAAATCTACTTCCCCTTATTTTGAGGCTATGTCCCCTAGTTCTGCTGTCACCCGCCAGTGGAAACAACCTGCCCGCATCTATCCTATCTATTCCCTTCATAATTTTAAATGTTTCTATAAGATCCCCCCTCATCCTTCTAAATTCCAACGAGTACAGTCCCAGCCTACTCAACCTCTCCTCATAATCCAACCCCTTCAGCTCTGGGATTAACCTAGTGAATCTCCTCTGCACACCCTCCAGCGCCAGTACGTCCTTTCTCAAGTAAGGAGACCAAAACTGAACACAATACTCCAGGTGTGGCCGCACTAGCACCTTATACAATTGCAACATAACCTCCCTAGTCTTAAACTCCATCCCTCTAGCAATGAAGGACAAAATTCCATTTGCCTTCTTAATCACCTGTTGCACTTGTAAACCAACCTTCTGTGACTCATGCACTAGCACACCCAAGTCTCTCTGAACAGCGGCATGCTTTAATATTTTATCGTTTAAACAATAATCCCGTTTGCTGTTATTCCTACCAAAATGGATAACCTCACATTTGTCAACATTGTATTCCATCTGCCAGACCCGAGCCCGAGTCCATCTGCCCGACCCGAGTTTAAGAGCAGCGAGGTTTTGCTGCAGCTGTATAAAACCCTGGTTAGACCACACTTGGAATATTGTGTCTAGTTCTGGTCGCCTCATTATAGGAAGGATGTGGATGCTTTGGAGAGGGTAGAGAGGAGATTTCCCAGGATTCTGCCTGGTCAAACATCATGCTGGCCTGCTGAGTCCTGCTCAACATTGCGCAGCAGAGGGGCACATCAAAGAACAAAGAACAATACAGCACAGGAACAGGCCCTTCGGTCCTCCAAGCCTGTACCGGTCATGATCCCACCCTTGGCCAAAACCCTCAGCCCTTCCTTGTGCCGTATCCCTCTACACCCATCCTATCCATGTGTTTGTCAAGATGCTTTTTGAACGGCGTTAATGTATCTGTTTCCACAACCTCCCCTGGCAACGTGTTCCAGGCACTCACCACCCTCTGTGTAAAAACTCTGCCTTACACATCTCCTTTAAACTTTACCCCATGACCTTAAACCTATGCCCCCTGGTGTCTGACCCCTCCACCCTGGGAAAGAGTGCCTGCCCATCCACTCTATCAATGCCCCCTCATAATCTTGTAGGCCTCTATCAGGTCACCCCTCAGCCTCCGTCTTTCTAATGAAAACAGTCTGAGTCTATTCAGCCTCTCCACATAGCTAACACCCTCCAGACCCGGCAACATCCTGGTAAACCTCCTCTGCACCCTCTCCAAAGCCTCCACATCCTTCTGGTAGTGTGGCGACCAGAATTGTGCGCAACAGAATGTGCGGCCGTACAAAGGTTCTATACAACTGAGGTGTGACTTGTCAGTTTTTATACTCAAAATCCTGGAGCAGGAAAAATTCAAGGGCTCATCTGACGAGGATGAGGAATGTGTCAAGAATGATCTGGACGTGGAATCCTGGCTGGCACGGCAGGACAGTAGAAAACTTCATCATCTCCCCATTTTCCAACTAAGAGGCCCAGTCATCGGCGGCTCTGCGGCCCTGTGACATCTCCCCATTCCCCCCACCCCCTCTCCCTCACTTGAAAACGAAAGTCCCTTCCCAATAACCATTCGCTCCTTCCCAGTCCCTCAGTCCTTCAGTCACTCCATCCCTGTCCCTCAGTCCTTCACTCACTCCTACCCTGTCCCTCAGTCCTTCACTCACTCCTTCCCTGTCCCTCAGTCCTTCACTCACTCCATCCCTGTCCCTCAGTCCTTCTCTCTTCTTTCCTGCTAGCCTTTCACTCTTTCCCACGACCCTAGCTCCCCCTCCCCCCTCTGAGAGTCCTGCCAGCATCACCATGCCCTTGTCGAAGCCATGGTCTCAATGCCCTCAGCCATGGAGCACTGAGAGTGAAGATCACTTACATATACACACATGTATATACATATGTGCAGCATGGTAGCACAGTGGTTAACACTGTTGCTTCACAGCTCCAGGGTCCCAGGTTCGAGTTCCCGCTGGGTCACTGTCTGCGGAGTCTGCACGTTCTCCCCGTGTGTGCGTGGGTTTCCTCCGGGTGCTCCGGTTTCCTCCCACATGTACACATACATATACACAGCTATACGTATATCTGTATACACACATGGAAATATATACACATACATACATATATATACGTATATAACCAAACATAATAATCAGGATGAGGCCACTCGGCCCTTCCACCCAGATTGTGGCTGTTTTGATTCTAACCTCAACTCCACATTCCTGCTGACCTCCCGATGACCTTTCAATAGTAGCTGTCACCTCTCTGATCCGCTCCAGCTATTCAACCTTTTCAGATACTCGTGACACTCTCATTCTGGTCTCTACTTACCCAGTTTCATCTCTGCCCAGCTGGAGGCTGGATCTTCCCTTTCTGATGGCCCTTGAACTTTGGTGAAAATTCTGTTCTTTCTTTTGGGAATGTCCCTTAAAGGCCAAAGTAAAACTAGGATCATTCCGGAGAGGAAGAGAATTAGTTTTCCAGAGTGTGAGGTCATTCAACGTTTGAGGAATGCTCATGTAAAAATGGAAGTTAAAAAGAATGTGTAAATATAGAGATAATTGAAGATCTAATCACAACTGGTGTCAGAACCCAGAAACACAGATATCAACGTATAGAATAGATCCTGTAGTTTCGGGCACCACAGATAAGATTTATATAATAAATTGTGTTTGTAACACAATTATAAAGAACACAGGGAGTGCAGGGATTGGATAAAACTACTGATATTTCAGTATTGTCAGAGGCAATGAGACCATTTCGAGGGGTTGGGTAAAGGACTCTGTGGGGTTTCAACACCGTAAAGCCAGTGGTGTACCTCGGTAAACAGGTTCTTGAGGAATATGATGTTTGAAGGTCAACTCTATCTGGGAACTTCGAATGGAAAGCGCCTTGAGAAGAAAATCCATTGCCGAGTTGGAAAGGCTGAGATGGTGCCCCATTGGTACAGGAAGTAATTCCAGTGCCTGTAATTCTGTCAGCTGTCACTTTGTTGTATTTTGCTATTTTGATTTGAAATATCTTTCAACTGTTAATGTTTGAATCATGTTGGTTTTGGTTAATTTGCTGCAGTAAGTGCAACAGGTGATTAAGAAGGCAAATGGAATTTTGTCCTTCATTGCTAGAGGGATGGAGTTTAAGACTAGGGAGGTTATGTTGCAATTGTATAAGGTGTTAGTGCGGCCACACCTGGAGTATTGTGTTCAGTTTTGGTCTCCTTACTTGAGAAAGGACGTACTGGCACTGGAGGGTGTGCAGAGGAGATTCACTAGGTTAATCCCAGAGCTGAAGGGGTTGGATTATGAGGAGAGGTTGAGTAGTCTGGGACTGTACTCGTTGGAATTTAGAAGGATGAGGGGGGATCTTATAGAAACATTTAAAATTATGAAGGGAATAGATAGGATAGATGCGGGCAGGTTGTTTCCACTGGCGGGTGACAGCAGAACTAGGGGGCATAGCCTCAAAATAAGGGGAAGTAGATTTAGGACTGAGTTTAGGAGGAACTTCTTCACCCAAAGGGTTGTGAATCTATGGAATTCCTTGCCCAGTGAAGCAGTTGAGGCTCCTTCATTACATGTTTTTAAGGTAAAGATAGATAGTTTTTTGAAGAATAAAGGGATTAAGGGTTATGGTGTTTGGGCCGGAAAGTGGAGCTGAGTCCACAAAAGATCAGCCATGATCTAATTGAATGGCGGAGCAGGCTCGAGGGGCCAGATGGCCTACTCCTGCTCCTAGTTCTTATGTTCTTATGTTCTTATGTTCTTATGTAAAGGTTTTAAAAAGTGAATCTTTCCATCAGCCTGAAATGTTAACCCTATTTCTCTCCATTGGATCTGCCAGACGATGCTGAGTATTTACAGGACTTTTTATTTTTATCTCCGATTTCCAGCATCTGCAGGATTTTGCTTTTGTAGACAGAGAGCAGCTTTGACCCAATGGGTCATTTTAGAGCAGATTCTCTGTCCTTATGGTGTTTTTTTTTTTTTTTGCAGCTTGTGCACCCCTGAGGGAATCTATTGTCAACCCCTGGACTGCAAAGGTGAGACTGAAAGGTTATTCTGCAATAGGCACAGGTTGAGAAGTGTCTCCAGAAGCTGTGGGTCAGGATTTCCAAGGGCAGCTGGAGTCACTGCGGAGCATCAGGGATGTTTGTACAGTCCCAGAGGCAGTAACCCCACAGGCAGTGGGGAAAGCAGGGAAATGGTCACTTGGAAGGTCAGAGAGAGGCAGTAAGTACAGGAGTCTTCTGAGTGTGTGTCATTTTCAAACCAAGACTGAGTGTTGGAGACGGCTGGGAGGACAATACTCTGAAGGACTGCAGTCTGGACCAATGGGAAAGAGACGATCTTGAAGGGAGCAGCAGCGAATAGAAATTCCGTCATTATAGAAAATCCATAGTCAGGGGACAGACGAGCATTTCTGTCAATGTGAATCCCGAATGGTGTGTTACCACCCTGGTGCCGGGTTAACAACATCATGGAGATGGTGTGCAATATTCTAAAGGGGAAAGTGAGTGAGCCAGAAGATGTGGTTTACGTTGGTACCAACCACATAGAGAATACGGGTAGTGAGGTCCTTCGGTCAGAGTTCCAGGAGATGGAGAGGAAGTTTAAAAAGTGATGATCTCTGGATTGCTGCCAGTAACACTCGTTAACGAGACTGGAAATAGGAAGGAGAGGGTCAATGTGTGACTTGAAGCAAGATGCAGGAGAGAGCACTTCAGATTCTTGGAACGTTGGGGCCAGTTCCGGGGCAGAGAGCTCAAAGAGGAAGAATTATATCTCAACAGCATTGAGACCAATGTCCTCATGGGGAGGGTCACGAATGTGGATGGGGAGGAGCCACCCCAAATTGGGACCAATGTCCTCAGGGGGAGGGTCACTCGTGTGGGTGAGGAGGGGTGACAGGGGATGGACCCCAGCGTAATAGAAGCAGAAACAGGGCTTGATTTTACATTCCCCAACAATAAGGAAATGGAGCATGTGACCTGACCGCCACATTCGCACCCATCGATTCCAGAGTGCCTCCCATTTTATGGAGGGTTGTGGAGGGTATGGATGGCCAGTCCACCTTGGGATCTATTGAAGCCCTTATGAAGGCCAATTGATCTTCTCACCCTTGTTGCGATTTTACTTGTAGCAGTTTATTCACAGGTCAAGACAGAATCCAACCTCTCCCCTTGACATTCAATGGAATTCCCATCACTGACTCTACAACTATCAACATCCTGGGGATTACCATTGAGCAGAAACTTAACTGGACCCAGCCATATATAAACTGTGGAGATAAGAACAGGTCAGAGGTTGTGAATTCTGAGAACAAGAACTCACCTCCTGACTCCCCAAAGTCTGTCCACCATCTACAGACAAAAGTCAGAAGTGCAGTTAAACACTGTATTTGGCTGGATGAGTTGGCTATGATCGATTGGGGTTTGTCACTGAAAGGGATGACAGTGGATAGGCAATAGCAAACATTCAAGGAGCGCACGGTGGAACTGCAGCAACTGTTTATTCCTGTCTGCGCAAAATAAAATGGTAAAGGTGGTCAATTTATGGCTTACAAGGGAAATTAGGGATAGTATTTGATCAAAGGAAGAAGCAGACAGATTGGCCAAGAACAACAACAGGTCTGAGAACTGAGAGCAGGTTATAATTCAGCAAAGGACGGTAGCATGGTGGTTAGCATCAATGCTTCACAGCTCCAGGGTCCCAGGTTCGATTCCCGGCTGGGTCACTGTCTGTGTGGAGTCTGCACGTCCTCCCCGTGTGTGCGTGGGTTTCCTCCGGGTGCTCCGGTTTCCTCCCACAGTCCAAAGATGTGCGGATTAGGTGGATTGGCCATGCTAAATTGCCCGTAGTGTAAGGTTAATGGGGGGATTGTTGGGTTACGGGTATACGGGTTACGTGGGTTTAAGTAGGGTGATCATTGCTCGGCACAACATCGAGGGCCGAAGGGCCTGTTCTGTGCTGTACTGTTCTATGTTCTATGTTCTAGAAGTTTGAAGGGAACTTAAAAACTGACTGTAAAAGTTTCTATAGATGCATGAAGAGAAAAAGATTGGTGAAGACAAATGTAGGTCCCTTACAGTCAGAAACAGGGGAATGTATAATAGGGACAAAGAAATGGCTGAGCAACTAAACACATACTTTAGTTCTGTCTTCACAAATGAGGACACAAATTAGATACCAGAAATGCTGGGGAACACTGGGTTTAGTGAGTGGGGTTACATTAGCTCCCCTCCAAACCATTGGAACTCTTCCAGAGTCTGTACAATGCTGGAAAATGATCACCAATGCGAGATTTCTAGGGCCACTTCCTTAAGTACTGTGGGAAGCAAAGCATCAGGCCCTGGGGACTTACTGGGTTTTAATCCCATCAGTTTTCCCAATACAATTTCCTGATTAATAAGGATTTCCTTCAGTTCCTCCTTCATGCTGGACCCTCTGTCCCTGAGTATTTCCGGAAGGTTACTTGTGTCCTCCTTAGTGATGACAGATCCAAAGTAATTGTTCAGCTGGTCTGCCATCTCTTTGTTGCTCATTATGAATTCAGCTGATTCTAACTGTAAGGGATCCACATTTGTCTTCACCAGTTTTTTTCTCTTGAAAATGAAATGAAAAAATGAAATGAAAATCGCTTATTGTCACGAGTATCCTTCAATGAAGTTACTGTGAAAAGCCCCTAGTCGCCACATTCTGGCGCCTGTCCGGGGAGGCTGGTACGGGAATCGAACCGTGCTGCTGGCCTGCTTGGTCTGCTTTATAAGCCAGCGATTTAGCCTTGTGAGCTAAACCAGCCCCTTCACATATCTATCGAAACTTTTGCAGTCAGTCTTCATGCTTTCTGAAAGTTTACTCTCCTATTCTATCCTCCCGTCCCGAATTTAACCCTCAACCGGCCCAAACCGGAACTGGCACTCTCGCGAATGCCGACTGGGACCCGATTGTTGAATACATCAGCCGCGGCCTTAACCTTTACGATGATAATAAACTGAAGTGAACCTTCTTCCTAAGGTGTCCTGGGTCATTATAATATTGAACTTCTCGTGATCTCACTCTTCTTTCCCTCTTGTCCTTTTGTGTTAGTGGATGGAGGATGGACACCATGGTCACCATGGTCAGATTGTCCAGTTACCTGTGATCAGGGGTCACAGACACGTACAAGGGCCTGTATCAACCCTCCACCTCGGAACAATGGCTCGGTGTGTGAGGGCATCAGTATTCAAACCCAGAACTGCAGCATCCCACCCTGCGCAGGTAAGGAAGGATGGAGCTGCCCGGGGAGATATGGGGGACAGGGACATGCATGGAGCTGCCTGGGGAGATATGGGGGACATCGACATGCATGGAGCTGTCTGGGGAGATATGGGGGACAGGGACATGCATGGAGCTGTCTGGGGAGATATGGGGGACAGGGACATGCATGGAGCTGTCTGGGGAGATATGGGGGACAGGGACATGCATGGAGCTGCCTGGGGAGATATGGGAGACAGGGACATGCATGGAGCTGCCTGGGGAGATATGGGAGACAGGGACATGCATGGAGCTGTCTGGGGAGATATGGGGGACAGGGACATGCATGGAGCTGTCTGGGGAGATATGGGGGACAGGGACATGCATGGAGCTGCCTGGGGAGATATGGGAGACAGGGACATGCATGGAGCTGCCTGGGGAGATATGGGAGACAGGGACATGCATGGAGCTGCCTGGGGAGATATGGGGGACAGGGACATGCGAGAATGATGGAGAGAGGGAGATTATGGATGTTAGACGTGGGAGGCTAAGATGAAGATTGTGGGGACAGGAGAACAAATCAATCTCACTGAGGGGAGAAAGAGAAAAAACAGAAGAGAAAAGGATAGAAAGAAGAAGAAAGGTGAAGTAGCGAGAGACAGAGATTGATGGGCAAGCAGAGTGAGACAGTGGACAGTGATAGATAGAGGCAGGGACAACAAAACATCAGCCTGAGGGAGGATCAGAGATCGGGAGCGATTTTAAAAAGTGCCTCCATTTTCAGCTTTTAAAATCCCTGCATCTTTTGTGTTGTGTGTTGACAGGTGACGGCTGTGTTTGGTCAGTATGGGGCCCCTGTTCCCAGACCTGTGGGACAGGCTATCGGAGCAGGAACTGCTCAGAGACACAACAGCAGCTGAGAGAGTTACAACCCTGCTACCCCCAGCCATGTCCAGGTCAGTGTGCTCGATGTCATTGGTTTAAATGCTGTGTCCCAGCCTAGACATGTGGTTTACACAGGAACACACAGGCTGCCGGTTATTCATGCTCATTGAGTGGTCCAGTTTCTTCATCTTTGGAAAGAGTCAGACAAACATTTTGGGTCAAAGTGGCAAACAGCTGACACATCGAGAAATGGAAATGTGAAACACAACATTTGCTAAATAATCCACATATTCTGATGAATTAATGAGATTGGAGAATGATTATTCCAAGATTGGAATTTGTGGGAACTGCCCCTTGGAGAATCCACAGCTTCAGTCCCATTGCTCCTGTACCAGTTCTTGGAAAGAACTTTCTGATTAGTTTGCTGGATGAGACCGAGATTAGAATTAGAGATGTTTAATTGAGTAAGGTAAACACTCACTTCAATGAATTTTACAAAAAGGAAATTGGATAAGCATCTGCGGGGTACGGTTGGGAAGTGAGAATAGCGGCGTGGCTCTTACAAAGGGCTAGCATGGAAATAATGGGCTAAATAGCCTCCTGCACTGTAGCCATCCAGTGATCTGATTCTATCACTTTTTCTCTTAATCTCCTGCAAACAAAGAACCTCAGTCATAGAGTCGTCGAGGTTTACAGCATGGAACAGGCCCTTCGGCCCAACTTGTCCATGTTGCCCAGCATTGGGACTCAGCTAGTCCCAATTGCCCGCATTTGGCCCATAGTCCTCTACACATGGACTTCAGTAAAGCCTTTGACTCGGTGCTTTATGGCAGACTGGTACAAAAGGTGAAGTCACAAAGGATCATGGGTGAGGTCGCAAGATGGATACAGAACTGGCTCAGTCACAGAAGGCACAGGGTAGCAGTAGGAGGGTGTTTTTCTGAATGGAAGGTTGTAACTGGTGGTGTTCCACAGGGATCGGTGCTGGGGCCTCTGTTGTTTGTGGTGTACATAAACAATTTGGTGGAAAATGTAGCCGGTCTGATTAGTAAGTTTGAGGATCACACCAAGGTTGGTGGAGTGGCAGATAGTGTTGAGGATTGTCAGAGGATACAGCAGGACATAGATAGGTTGGAGACTGATGCAAAGAAATGGCAAATGGAGTTTAATCCGGACAAATATGAGGTCATGCATTTTTGTAGGTCTAACATAGAGGGGAAATATACCGTAGAGCTGTTGGGGAGGGTTTAAACTAATGTGGCAGGGGGATGGGAACCGATGCAGGAAGTTGGAGGGTAGTAAAACAGGGACAAAAGCAAAAGGAAGTAAGGGGAAAAGTGCAAGGCAGAGAAGCCATAGTCAAAAATCAAAAAGGGCGACAGTACAAGGTACAGTGACTGAGGGGAGCTCAGTGAATAGGCCCAGTAATACTAAAAGGAATAAAACTGGAGATGTTAAGATTCAAAACAGAGGTAAAAAAACCAACATAAGTGTACTCTACCTGAATGCTCGTAGTATTCGGAATAAAATAAATGAGTTGATGGCACAAATCATCGTGAATGACTATGATTTAGTGACCATTACTGAAACATGGTTAAAGGATGGTCACGACTGGGAGTTAAATATCCGAGGGTATCAAACTATTCGGAAGGACAGAGTGGGTGGTAAGGGAGGTGGTGTTGCTCTGTTATTTAAGGATGACATCCGGGCAATAGTAAGGGATGACATCGGTGCTATGGAGGATAAGGTTGAATCCATTTGGGTGGAAATCAGGAATAGTAAGGCGAAAAAGTAACCGATAGGAGTAGTCTATTGGCCACCAAATAGTAACGTTATGGTGGGGCAGGCAATAAACAAAGAAATAACTGATGCATGTAGAAATGGTACAGCAGTTATCATGGGGGATTTTAATCTACATGTCGATTGGTTTAACCAGGTCGGTCAAGGAAACCTTGAAGAGGAGTTTATAGAATGTATCCGCGATAGTTTCCTAGAACAGTATGTAATGGAACCTATGAGGGAACAAGCGGTCCTAGATCTTGTCCTGTGTAATGAGACAGGATTGATTCATGACCTCATAGTTAGGGATCCTCTCGGAAGGAGTGATCACAATATGGTGGAATTTAAAATACAGATGGAGGGTGAGAAAGTAAAATCAAATACTAGTGTTTTGGGTTTAAACAAAGGAGATTACATTGGGATGAGAGAAGAACTAGCTAAGGTAGACTGGGAGCAAAGACTTTATGGTGGAACAGTTGAGGGACAGTGGAGAACCTTCCAAGCGATTTTTCACAGTGCTCAGCAAAGGTTTATACCAACAAAAAGGAAGGACAGTAGAAAGAGGGAAAATCGACCGTGGATATCTAAGGAAATAAGGGAGAGTATCAAATTGAAGGAAAAAGCATATAAAGTGGCAAAGATTGGTGGGAGACTAGAGGACTGGGAAATCTTTAGGGGGCAACAGAAAGCTACTAAAAAAGCTCTAAGGATTAAGATAGAGTATGAGAGTAAACTTGCTCAGAATATAAAAACAGACAGTAAAAGTTTTTACAAACATATAAAACAAAAAAGAGTGGCTAAGGTAAATATTGGTCCTTTAGAGGACGAGAAGGGAGTTTTAATAATGGGAGATGAGGAAATGGCTGAGGAACTGAACAGGTTTTTTGGGTCGGTCTTCACAGTGGAAGACACAAATAACATGCCAGCGACTGATAGAAATGAGGCTATGACAGGTGAGGACCTTGAGAGGATTGTTATCACTAAGGAGGGAGTGATGGACAAGCTAATGGGGCTAAAGGTAGACAAGTCTCCTGGCCCTGATGGAATGCATCCCAGAGTGCTAAAAGAGATGGCTAGGGAAATTGCAGATGCACTAGTGATAATTTACCGAAATTCACTAGACTCTGTGGTGGTCCCGGTGGATTGGAAATTAGCAAACGTGACACTACTGTTTAAAAAAGGAGGTAGGCAGAGAGCAGGAAATTATAGGCCAGTGAGCTTAACTTCGGTAGTAGGGAAGATGCTGGAATCTATCGTCAAGGAAGAAATAGCGAGGCATCTGGATAGAAATTGTCCAATTGGGCAGATGCAGCATGGGTTCATAAAGGGCAGGTCGTGCCTAACTAATTTAGCGGAATTTTTTGAGGACATTACCAGTGCAGTAGATAACGGGGAGCCAATGGATGTGGTATATCTGGATTTCCAGAAAGCCTTTGACAAGGTGCCACACAAAAGGTTGCTGCATAAGATAAAGATGCATGGCATTAAGGGTAAAGTAGTAGCATGGATAGAGGATTGGTTAATTAATAGAAAGCAAAGAGTAGGGATTAATGGGTGTTTCTCTGGTTGGCAATCAGTAGCTAGTGGTGTCCCTCAGGGATCCGTGTTGGGCCCACAATTGTTCACAATTTACATAGATGATTTGGAGTTGGGGACCAAGGGCAATGTGTCCCAGTTTGAAGATGACACTAAGATGAGTGGTAAAGCGAAAAGTGCAGAGGATACTGGAAGTCTGCAGAGGGATTTGGATAGGTTAAGTGAATGGGCTAGGGTCTGGCAGATGGAATACAATGTTGACAAATGTGAGGTTATCCATTTTGGTAGGAATAACAGCAAACGGGGTTATTATTTGAACGATAAAATATTAAAGCATGCCGCTGTGCAGAGAGACCTGGGTGTGCTGGTGCATGAGTCACAGAAAGTTGGTTTACAGGTGCAACAGGTGATTAAGAAGGCAAATGGAATTTTGTCCTTCATTGCTAGAGGGATGGAGTTTAAGACTAGGGAGGTTATGTTGCAATTGTATAAGGTGTTAGTGAGGCCACACCTGGAGTATTGTGTTCAGTTTTGGTCTCCTTACTTGAGAAAGGATGTACTGGCAGTGGAGGGTGTGCAGAGGAGATTCACGAGGTTAATCCCAGAGCTGAAGGGGTTGGATTATGAGGAGAGGTTGAGTAGACTGGGACTGTACTCGTTGGAATTTAGAAGGATGAGGGGGATCTTATAGAAACATTTAAAATTATGAAGGGAATAGATAGAATAGATGCAGGGTTAACGGTAGGGTTCTTGGCAATGTGGAGGAGCAGAGAGATCTTGGGGTCTATGTTCATAGTTCTTTGAAAGTTGCCACTCAAGTGGATAGAGCTGTGAAGAAGGCCTATGGTGTGCTAGCGTTCATCAGCAGAGGGATTGAATTTAAGAGCCGTGAGGCGATGATGCAGCTGTACAAAACCTTGGTCAAGCCATATTTGGAGTACTGTGTGCAGTTCTGGTCACCTCATTTTAGGAAGGATGTGGAAGCTTTGGAAAAGGTGGAAAGGAGATTTACCAGGATGTTGCCTGGAATGGAGAGTAGGTCTTACGAGGAAACGTTGAGGGTGCTAGGCCTTTTCTCGTTAGAACGGAGAAGGATGAGTGGCGACTTGATAGAGGTTTATAAAATGATCAGGGGAATAGATAGAGTAGACAGTCAGAGACCTTTTCCCCGGGTGGAACACACCATTACAAGGGGACATAAATTTATGGTGAATGGTGGAAGATATAGGGGGGATGTCAGAGGTAGGTTCTTTACCCAGAGAGTAGTGGGGGCATGGAATGCACTGCCTGTGGAAGTAGTTGAGTCGGAAACATGAGGGACCTTCAAGCGTCTATTGGATAGGTAGATGGATTATGGTAGAATGATGGAGTGTAGATTAATTTGTTCTTAAGGGCAGCACAGTAGCATTGTGGATAGCACAATTGCTTCACAGCTCCAGGGTCCCAGGTTCGATTCCGACTTGGGTCACTGTCTGTGCGGAGTCTGCACATCCTTCCCGTGTGTGCGTGGGTTTCCTCCGGGTTCTCTGGTTTCCTCCCACATTCCAAAGATGTGCAGGTTGGGTGGATTGGCCATGATAAATTGCCCTTAGTGTCCAAAATTCTATGATCTATGATTAACCTAGGACAAAAGTTCGGCACAACATCGTGGGCCGAAGGGCCTGTTCTGTGATGTATCTCTCTATGATTCTATGATTTCTGTGTATTTTTCTTCCCAGTGCACTGTGACTTGGGCCTGTGGAGTGAGTGGTCAAACTGTTCCTGCATTTCTCCAGTACAAAATCGATACCGAGCATCCCATGGGCCCCTGTTTGGAGGGAAAAGCTGCAAAGGCCAAATGATTGAATCCAGAATGTGTAACCTGACCGAGTGTGCAGGTGAGCAGAGCAACTGGGAAGCTGGTTCCTCACTTGGGGGGGGGGGGGGGGGGGGGGGGGGGGGGAAATCCTGTGGTGTGGAGGGGGAGGGGAGATTCCTGTGGTGTGTAGGGGGGGGATTCCTGTGGTGTGTAAGGGGGGGGGAGATTCCTGTGGTGTGTAAGGTGGGGGGGATTCCTGTGGTGTGTAAGGTGGGGGGGGGGGGTGATTCCTGTGGTGTGTAGGGGGGGGGGGAGGATTCCTGTGGTGTGTAAGGTGGGGGGGGGGGGGGGGGGTGATTCCTGTGGTGTGTAGGGGGGGGGGATTCCTGTGGTGTTTAGGGGGGGGGAGATTCCTGTGGTGTATAAGGTGGGGGGTGATTCCTGTGGTGTGTAGGGGGGGGGATTCCTGTGGCGTGTAGGGGGGGGGGGAATACCTGTGGTGTGTAAGGGGGGGGGGGGGGATACCTGTGGTGTGTAAGGGTGGGGGGATTCCTGTGGTGTGTAGGGGGAGGGATACCTCTGGTGTGTAAGGGGGGGGGATTCCTGTGGTGTGTAGGGGGGGGGGGGTTCCTGTGGTGTGTAAGGGGGGGGGGATTCCTGTGGTGTGTAAGGGGGGGGATTCCTGTGGTGTGTAAGGGGGGGGGGATTCCTGTGGTATGTAAGGGGGGGGGATTCCTGTGGTGTGTAGGGGGGGGGGATTCCTGTGGTGTGTAGGGGGAGGGGGGGGATTACTGTGGTGTGTAAGGGGGGGGATTCCTGTGGTGTGTAAGGGGGGGGGGATTCCTGTGGTGTGTAAGGGGGGGGGATTCCTGTGGTGTGTAAGGGGGGGGGGATTCCTGTGGTGTGTAAGGGGGGGGGGGTTCCTGTGGTGTGTAGTGGGAGGGATTCCTGTGGTGTGTAGGGGGGGGGATTCCTGTGGTGTGTAAGGGGGGGGGGGGATTCCTGTGGTGTGTAAGGGGGGGGGGATTCCTGTGGTGTGTAGGGGGGGGGGGATTCCTGTGGTGTGTAGGGGGAGGGATTCCTGTGGTGTGTAGGGGGGGGGGGATACCTGTGGTGTGTGTGGGGGGGGGGGATTCCTGTGGTGTGTGGGGGTGGGGGGGGGGGGATACCTGTGCTATATCTGTTTCTTTCGGTCACTCCTGGAATACCGTCAGTGTTTCCTGATTACCCATTAAACAGTCAACCAAATGTCTGAGACCTCCAACAGCAAAGCTACGAGCAGGAGGGTCAACACAGGGAGAAGTGTTGGAATACCGGTGCCCCGCAAGGCTGCGTACTTAGCCCCCTACTCTTCTCCTTCTACTCTACTCCCTGTACACACACGACTGCGTGGCAAAATTTGATTCCAACTCCATCTACAAGTTTGCTGACAATGCGACCATAGTGGGCTGGATCTCGAATAACGACGCGTCTGAATACAGGAGGGAGATAGAGAACCTAGTGGAGTGGTGTAGCGACAACAATCTCTCCCTCAATGCCAGCAAAACTAAAGAGCTGGTCATTGACTTCAGGAAGCAAAGTACTGTACACACCCCTGTCAGCATCAACGGGGCAGAGGTGGAGATGGTTAGCAGTTTCAAATCCCCAGGGGTGCACATCACCAAAAATCTATCCTGGTCCACTCACGTCGATGCTATCACCAAGAAAGCACAACAGCACCTATACTTCCTCAGGAAACTAAGGAAATTCAGCATGTCCATTAACTCTCACCAACTTTTACAGATGCACTATAGAAAGCATCCTATCGGGCTGCATCACAGCCTGGTATGGCAACTGCTCGGCCCAGGACCGCAAGGAACTTCAGAGAGTCGTGAATACCGCCCAGTCCATCACACAAACCTGCCTCCCATCCATTGACTCCATCTACACCTCCCGTTGCCTGGGGAAAGCGGGCAGCATAATCAAGACCCCTCCCACCCGGCTTACTCACTCTTCCAACTTCTTCCATCGGGCAGGAGATACAGAAGTCTGAGAACACGTACAAACAGACTCAAAAACAGCTTCTTCCCCGCTGTTACCAGTCTCCTAAATGACCCTCTTATGGACTGATCTCATTAACACTACACCCCGTGTGCTTCATCTGATGTCAGTGCTTATGTATTTGCATTGTGTACCTTGTGTTGCCCTATTATGTATTTTCTTTTATTCCCTTTTCTTCCCATGTACTTAATGATCTGTTTGAGTTGCTCTCAGAAAAATACTTTTCACTGTACCTTGGTGCACGTGACAATAAACAAATCCAATCCATTCCAATCCGAATAGAACAAAGAACAAAGAAAATTACAGCACAGGAACAGGCCCTTCGGCCCTCCCAGCCTGCGCCGATCCAGATCCTTTATCTAAACCTGTCGCCTATTTTCCAAGGATCTACTTCCCTCTGTTCCCGCCCGTTCATATATCTGTCCAGATGCATCTTAAATGATGCTATCGTGCCCGCCTCTACCACCTCTGCTGGCAAAGCATTCCAGGCACCCACCACCCTCTGCGTAAAAAACTTTCCACGCACATCTCCCTTAAACTTTCCCCCTCTCACCTTGAAATTGTGACCCCTTGTAACTGACGCACCTACTCTTGGAAAAAGCTTGTTGCTATCCACCCTGTCCATACCTCTCATAATTTTGTCGACCTCAATTAGGTCCCCCGAAGAATCAGAGAATTCTAGAATTGGGTTCACTTTTCACCAATACGTTTTTTCAGCCCTTCCAGATGGACATTGTCTCCTCAGATTCACTGGCCACCTTCGGCAAGAAGTACAGCTGAGGGGTCAGACCCTCAGAGTTCATTGACTCGAGAGGCACTATTCCTGAGATAACAACCTGTACCTCCTCATCGCCACCTGCATCCACAATTAGCAATACGGATGGACATGATTTGTGCTTTCCGGATTTATACTTTCCATCTCTACTTTTAGAATTAGAGTGTGATACATTATTGGCTTGATGAACTGGTTGGTTTTTGCGAACATCTGTGGATGCAGAATCCCTACAGGTTTTCCATTCAACTTCCCCTTAGCTCTCGAAAGGAATTGATTGCCAATTATTTCTGCTCCTTGGCTTTCCAGGGAGGCGCTGTGGACCTGTAAAAGGATGTGGGTCAGCCAGCTGCTTGCTTGGTATCACTTCACAGTCCTTACTGTGGTTTCAATGAGGAGACACATATATATTTCTGATAAAAAATACAGGCAAAAGTGATATGGGGAACAGGTGGGCAGGTGGATTTGAGACCAGGTGTTAAGGGTAAGATCCTGGCATGGATAGAGGATTGGCTGACTGGCAGAAGGCAGAGAGTGGGGATAAAGGGATCGTTTTCAGGATGGCAGCAGGTGACCAGTGGTGTGCCTCAGGGGTCGGTGCTGGGACCACAACTTTTCACAATATACATTAAAGGTCTGGAAGAAGGAACTGAAGACACTGTTGCTAAGTTTGCAGATGGTATAAAGATCTGTAGAGGGACAGGTAGTATTGAGGAAGCAGGGAGGCTGCAGAAGGACTTGGACAGGCTAGGAGAGTGGGCAATGAAGTGGCAGATGGAATACAATGTGGAAAAGTGTGAGGTTATGCACTTTGGAAGGAGGAATGGAGGCATGAATTATTTTCTAAATGGGGAAATGCTTCGGAAAGCAGAAGCACAAAGGGACTTGGGAGTCCTTGTTCACAATTCTCTTAAGGTTAACGTCGGTTCAGTCGGCAGTTAGGAAGGCAAATGCAATGTTAGCATTCATGTCAAGAGGGCTAGAATACAAGGGACCAGGGATGTACTTCTGAGGCTGTATAAGGCTCTGGTCAGACCCCATTTGGAGTATTGTGAGCAGTTTTGGGCCCCGTATCTAAGGAAGGATGTGCTGGCCTTGGAAAGGGTCCAGAGGAGGTTCACGAGAATGATCCCTGGAATTAAGAACTTGTTGTATGAGGAACAGTTGAGGACTCTGTGTCTCTACTCTTTGGAGTTTAGAAGGATGAGGGGGGATCTTATTGAAACTTACAGGGTAATGCGAGGCCTGGATGGAGTGGACGTGGAGAGGATGTTTCCACTTGTAGGAGAAACTAGAACCAGAGGACACAATCTCAGACTAAAGGGACGATCCTTTAAAACAGAGATGAGGAAGAATTTCTTCAGCCAGAGGGTGGTGAATCTGTGGAAAACTTTGCCGCACGGAAGGCTGTGGAGGCCAAATCACTGAGTGTCTTCATGACAGAGATAGATAGGTTCTTGATTAATAAGGAGATCAGGTTATGGAGAGAAGGCAGGAGAATGGGGATGAGAAAATATCAGCCATGATTGGGTGGCGGAGCAGACTCGATGGGCCGAGTGGCCTAATTCTGCTGCTGTGTCTTATGGGCTGATGGTGGAGCCCAGGCTCAAAGGGCTGAATTGCCGACATCTCCTAATTCCTGTGTTACGGTCCTCATCCTGGTTAATCCTGCCCTCATCCTGGCTAACTGACTCTATGCTGGCATGGATACGTTCCATCAAAGAAAGTCTGCTCTGGGAAACTCTTTATTTAACCTTTAATAATAATTTTTATTGTCACAAGTAGGCTTACATTAACGCTGTAATGAAGTTACTGTGAAAAGCCCCTAGTCGCCACATTCCGGTGCCTGTTCGGGTACACAGAGGGAGAATTCAGAATGTCCAATTCACCTAACAGCAGGTGTTTTGGGACTTGTGGGAGGAAACCGGAGCACCCGGAGGAAACCCACACAGACACAGGGAGAACGTGCAGACTCCGCACAGACAGTGACCCAAGCTGGGAATCGAACCTGGGATCCTGGAGCTGTGATGGTGATGGTGAGAAGAAGGAGGTAAAGGGGCAGGTGTTACACCTCCTGCTATTGCATGGAAAGGTGCTGTGGGAAGAGGGTGAGGTGTTGGGGTGATGGAGAAGTGGATCAGACTACCCCACGCAGATCGGTTCCTTTGGAATGCTAAGAGGGGGAGTGAGGGCAAGAGTTGGTGGAACTGGCAGAGGGCTATTCTTTGAATGCGGAGGCTGGTGGGGTGAAAAGTGTGGACATTTTCATAGAATCATAGAATTTACAGTGCAGAAAGATGCCATTCAGCCCATCGAGTCTGCACTGGTACGTGGAAAGAGCAGCCTACTTAAGCCTATGCCTCCATGCTATCCCATAACCCAGTAACCCCATCTGACCTGTTTTTCTGTATTTGTTTCAGATTCCAGCATCTGCAGTAATTTGCTTTGAACATCTTTCCAATCCTTGTTTCCCCCGGTTAATTCCCCCGGTTAATTCCTGCCTCACTGGCTGTCCTAGAATTGTAAACCTTGCTTTTAAATTGCAGCCTTATTGTTTTGAACTGAACCCCCCCTCCCCGCCCTGCTGACTGCTATTGGGACTGACTGGGCAGATCTCTTGATTCAGTATGCTGCGTGGCGTTTCCCATGATTGGCAAGCAGCCAATCAGCTCTTCTGAGAATCTGGGCCCAGCCCTGTGATTGTTGGAGCCATTCAGAAACTTCTGGAACAGAAAGGCCACTCCCAGCAGGTCGAGTCATCTCTACTCTCCAAAGACTCTACTCTACAGTCCAAAGATGTGCGGGTTAGGTGGATTGGCCATGCTAAATTGCCCGTAGTGTCCTAATAAAAGTAAGGTTAAGGTTGTTGGGTTACGGGTATAGGGTGGATACGTGGGTTTGAGTAGGGTGATCATGGCTCGGCACAACATTGAGGGCCGAAGGGCTTGTTCTGTGCTGTACTGTTCTATGTTCTAAGTACTCTCCCTCTGGTGATTAAAAAGGCTTCTAGCTGGCCTGTGAAGTTCCACTGGAAGGTCACAACTCTCTGCACGGTGAAACCTGTGGAAGTAACGTGACCAAATGGCTGCAAACAGCCTCCAGCCAGATCTGTGAAAGGCTAACCTCTTTGGAAGGTTGGGGAAGGGACAGTGATGCGATCACAATATGGTGGAATTTAAAATACAGATGGAGGGTGAGAAAGTAAAATCAAATACTAGTGTTTTGTGTTTAAACAAAGGAGATTACAAGGGGATGAGAGAAGAACTAGCTAAGGTAGACTGGGAGCTAAGACTTTATGGTGGAACAGTTGAGGAACAGTGGAGAACCTTCCAAGCGATTTTTCACAGTGCTCAGCAAAGGTTTATACCAACAAAAAGGAAGGACGGAAGAAAGAGGGAAAATCGACCGTGGATATCTAAGGAAATAAGGGAGAGTATCAAATTGAAGGAAAAAGCATATAAAGTGGCAAAGATTGCTGGGAGATTAGAGGACTGGGAAATCGTTAGGGCGCAACAGAAAGCTACTAAAAAAGCTATAAAGAAGAGTAAGATAGAGTATGAGAGTAAACTTGCTCAGAATATAAAAACAGACAGTAAAAGTTTTTACAAATATATAAGACAAAAAAGAGTGGCTAAGGTAAATATTGGTCCTTTAGAGGATGAGAAGGGAGTTTTAATAATGGGAGATGAGGAAATGGCTGAGGAACTGAACAGGTTTTTTGGGTCGGTCTTCACAGTGGAAGACACAAATAACATGCCAGCGACTGATAGAAATGAGGCTATGACAGGTGAGGACCTTGAGACGATTGTTATCACTAAGGAGGGAGTGATGGGCAAGCTAATGGGGCTAAAGGTAGACAAGTCTCCTGGCCCTGATGGAATGCATCCCAGATTGCTAAAAGAGATGGCTAGGGAAATTGCAGATGCACTAGTGATAATTTACCGAAATTCACTAGACTCTGGGGTGGTCCCGGTGGATTGGAAATTAGCAAACGTGACGCCACTGTTTAAAAAAGGAGGTAGGCAGAAAGCAGGAAATTATAGGCCAGTGAGCTTAACTTCGGTAATAGGGAAGATGCTGGAATCTATCATTAAGGAAGAAATTGCGAGGCATCTGGATAGAAATTGTCCCATTGGGCAGACGCAGCATGGGTTCATAAAGGGCAGGTCGTGCCTAACTAATTTAGTGGAATTTTTTGAGGACATTACCAGTGCAGTAGATAACGGGGAGCCGATGGATGTGGTATATCTGGATTTCCAGAAAGCCTTTGACAAGGTGCCACACAAAAGGTTGCTGCATAAGATAAAGATGCATGGCATTAAGGGTAAAGTAGTAGCATGGATAGAGGATTGGTTAATTAATAGAAAGCAAAGAGTTGGGATAAATGGGTGTTTCTCTGGTTGGCAATCAGTAGCTAGTGGTGTCCCTCTGGGATCCGTGTTGGGCCCACAATTGTTCACAATTTACATAGATGATTTGGAGTTGGGGACCAAGGGCAATGTGTCCAAGTTTGCAGATGACACTAAGATGAGTGGTAAAGCGAAAAGTGCAGAGGATACTGGAAGTCTGCAGAGGGATTTGGATAGGTTAAGTGAATGGGCTCGGGTCTGGCAGATGGAATACAATGTTGACAAATGTGAGGTTATCCATTTTGGTAGGAATAACAGTAAACGGGATTATTATTTAAACAATAAAATATTAAAGCATGCCGCTGTTCAGAGAGACTTGGGTGTGCTAGTGCATGAGTCACAGAAGGTTGGTTTACAAGTGCAACAGGTGATTAAGAAGGCAAATGGAATTTTGTCCTTCATTGCTAGAGGGATGGAGTTTAAGACTAGGGAGGTTATGTTGCAATTGTATAAGGTGTTAGTGCGGCCACACCTGGAGTATTGTGTTCAGTTTTGGTCTCCTTACTTGAGAAAGGACGTACTGGCGCTGGAGGGTGTGCTGAGGAGATTCACTAGGTTAATCCCAGAGCTGAAGGGATTGGATTATGAGGAGAGGTTGAGTAGACTGGGACTGTACTCGTTGGAATTTAGAAGGATGAGGGGGGATCTTATAGAAACATTTAAAATTATGAAGGGAATAGATAGGATAGATGCGGGCAGGTTGTTTCCACTGGCGGGTGACAGCAGAACTAGGGGACATAGCCTCAAAATAAGGGGAAGTAGATTTAGGACTGAGTTTAGGAGGAACTTCTTCACCCAAAGGGTTGTGAATCTATGGAATTCCTTGCCCAGTGAAGCAGTTGAGGCTCCTTCATTACATGTTTTTAAGGTAAAGATAGATAGTTTTTTGAAGAATAAAGGGATTAAGGGTTATGGTGTTCGGGCCGGAAAGTGGAGCTGAGTCCACAAGAGATCAGCCATGATCTAATTGAATGGCGGAGCAGGCTCGAGGGGCCAGATGGCCTACTCCTGCTCCTAGTTCTTATGTTCTTATGTTCTCTCACCTGAGATCTCTGGAGGTCTGGAAAAGGGCCTTTACTTTCTCTTCATTGCAGTTAATCTTGATCTGCAGAAAGAACAGACACATGTTTGATAGGTGGAGAGGGCGGATAAACCTCTTTCAAATTCTCAGGTAGAGAATTCTAATATCTCAGTGAGTCTGAGAGCCAGTCTGGTGCAGGCCTGCACAACTGAAAGTGACTCCCCACAGAGAATTCCACCGCCTGTATATTCTAATCATAGAATTATCATAGAATTTACAGTGCAGAAGGAGGCCATTCGGCCCATCGAGACTGCTCCGACTCCTGGAAAGAGCACCCTACCCAAGGTTAACACCTCCACCCGATCCCCATAACCCAGTAACCCCACCCAACACTAAGGGCAATTTTAGACACTAAGGGCAATTTATCATGTCCAATCCACCTAACTTGCACATCTTTGGACTGTGGGGGGAAACCGGAGCACCCGGAGGAAACCCACGCACACACGGGGAGGATGTGCAGACTCCACACAGATAGTGACCCAAGCCGGAATCGAACCTGGGACCCTGGAGCTGTGAAGCAATTGTGCTATCCACAATGCTACTGTGCTGCCCTAATGGAAACCAAGCGTTAGAAGAAACAAACCAACCAATGCAACACTTTGCGTCCTTGGCAAATCGCCAACCACAAAGACTACAACATCAGCAGCAAAGAAGCATCTCTCATCCTCAGTTTAATTCCTATTATTTTGAACCTTTCCTACCCTGTCCCCTGTATGTCTGTCTCGTGTGTGTCTGAGTGGAGGGTGGGACGGGATTTTGGGAGTAATTAGATTAATAGACCACTGTTCTATCAATTCCATTACATGTTTGTATTTTATCTTATTATAATAAACAGTTTTTTAAATGTTTTGCTTACAAATGTGGTGCCTGTACCTCATTGGAACAGTCAATGGTCAAAGATCTTGGGGAAACATACATATTATTGGTTAATTCACGAATGTTGGCTCTTTGGGGCTTGAATTGCCCGCGCGCTCATCCAGGACGTCGGAACACCATCAGCCTTTACAGAGAGGTCAGGATCCAGGCATCATAGATTGAATGTGATTGGCAGAAAGGTTAGAGGGGATTTGAAGAGACTCTTTTTCACCCAGAGGGTTTGTGGGGAACTGGAACCCATTGCCTGAAAGAGTCGTAGAGGCTGATATCCCCAACTCATTTAAAAGGTGTCTGGATTTGAACCTCAAACTGCAGGATGCAGCCCGGGCAGACTCAGTGAGCCAAGTGGCCTTTTGCTGTGCTGTAAGCTTTCTATCATTCCATCTGGTGCTGCGGATGATTTTATATTCGTCCACAGAATGTGGGCAGCATTTATTGCCCATCACTGAGGGCATTTAAAAGTCAGTCACATCTCTGTGTGGGTCTGGAGTCACATGTAGGCCAGACCGGGTAAGGACGGCAGATTTCCTTCCCTCAAGGACATTAATGAACCAGATGGGTTTTTACAACAATCGATGATGATTAGACTTTTAATTCCCACTTTTGATTGAATTCAGATTTCACCATCTGCCCAGGTGGGTTTGGAACCCGGGTCCTCAGAGCTTTAACCTGGGTACCAGAATTACTAATCCAGCGACCAAACCACGACACCATCTGCCCTAAGGGGGTAGATGTGGTTTCTCTCACCCTCTCCCATAACACCTCTGTTCTCTCCGTGTGTTAACACTAAACTTGTTTATATTCTCAGATGGTCATTGTGGAAATCCATTTGAATACCAGGCCTGTGGAGCAGCATGTGGTGGTCACTGTGCTGACCTGGGACACAGTCGGAGCTGTCACCTCACTCGGCAGGACTGTGTGGCTGGTTGTTACTGTCCCAAGGTGGGTGAACAGACCACGTCCAGGACAGCAATTCTTTCATTTAAAATGTTTAAAACTTGTGAATATTACAGAGAAATTTGGCTCATATGCGGAAGGTCCCATCGCATCCCAACCCCCCCAAACACCGACCCCCCCCAAACACCGACCCCCCCCAAACACCGACTCCACCATCCCAACCCCCCCAAACACCGACTCCACCAACCCCACCCCTCCAAACACCGACTCCACCAACCCCACCCCCCCAAACACCGACCCCCCCCAAACACCGACTCCACCATCCCAGCCCCCCCAAACACCGACTCCACCAACCCCACCCCCCCAAACACCGACCCCCCCCAAATACCGACTCCACCATCCCAACCCCCCCAACACCGACCCCCCCCCAAACACCGACTCGCCAACCCCACCCCCCCAAACACCGACCCCCCCCAAACACCGACTCCACCAACCCCACCCCCCCAAACACCGACCCCCCCAAACACCGACCCCCCTCAAACACCGACCCCCCCCAAACACCGACCCCCCCCAAACACCGACCCCCCCCAACACCGACTCCACCATCCCAACCCCCCCAAACACCGACTCCACCAACCCCACCCCCCCCAAACACCGACTCCACCATCCCAACCCCCCCAACACCGACCCCCCCAAACACCGACTCGCCAACCCCACCCCCCCCAAACACCGACCCCCCCCCAACACCGACTCCACCAACCCCACCCCCCCCAAACAACGACCCCCCCAAACACCGACCACCCCCAAACACCGACCCCCCCCAAACACCGACTCCACCAACCCCACCCCCCCAAACACCGACCCCCCCCCAAACACCGACTCCACCATCCCAACCCCCCCAACACCGACCCCCCCAAACACCGACTCGCCAACCCCACCCCCCCAAACACCGACCCCCCCAAACACCGACCCCCCCCAAACACCGACCCCCTCCAAACACCGACCCCCCCCAAACACCGACCCCCCCCAAACACCGACTCCACCAACCCCACCCTCCCCCAAACACAGACCCCCCCCAAACACCAACTCCACCATCCCGACCCCCCCCCAAACACCGACTCCACCATCCCGACCCCCCCCAAACACCGACTCCACCAACCCGACCCCCCCCCAAACACCGACTCCACCATCCCAACCCCCCCAAACTCCGACCCCCCCCAAACACCGACCCCCCCAAACTCCGACTCCACCATCCCGACCCCCCCCAAACACCGACCCCCCCCAAACACCGACTCCACCATCCCGACCCCCCCCAAACACAGACCCCCCCCAAACACTCCACCATCCCCACCCCCCCCCAAACGCCGACTTGCCAACCCCACCCCCACCCACACCGACTCCACCATCCCAACCCCCCCCAAACTCTGACCCCCCCCCACACCGACTGCACCATCCCAAGCCCCCCCAAACACCGACTCCACCATCCCAACCCCCCCCAAACTCCGACCCCCCCCACACCGACTGCACCATCCCAAGCCCCCCCAAACACCGACTCCACCATCCCCACCCCCCAAAACACCAACTCCGCTAACCCCACCCCCCAAACACCAACTCTGCTAACCACCCCCAACACTGACTCCACCCCCTAAACACCGACTCCACCAACAGTGAGGAGTAGACAGTGAGGAAGGTTATCAAATATTGCAGCAGGATCTTGATCAGCTGGGGAAGTGGGCCAAGAAATGGCAAATGCAGTTCAATATAGATAAGTGTGAGGTGTTGCATTTTGGAAAGTATAATCAAGGTAGGACTTTCACAGTGAATGATAGGATCTTACGGTGTATCGTGGATCAGAGGGACCTTGGAGTTCAGGTGCACGGTTCTCGAAACATGGAATCACAGGGAGATAGGGCAGTGAAGAAGGCTTTTGGCATCCTGGCCTTCATCAGCCAGGGCATTGAGTATAGAAGTTGGGAAGTTATGTTGCGGTTGTACAGGATGTTGGTGATGCACGATCAATAACTCTCGAAGCGAGATTGGACGACAATTGAAGGCTTTATTGGACTAGATGTTTACCCCAGCAGCACAGGTACAGAATGAAGCACCTGGGGAGACACAGACTCTTATACTCCGCCTTACTGGGCGGAACCAGCAGGCAGGCTTCACCAATTATATTGCTGTCTCAGGTACCTCCCACACCAATGGTCTTACAGCATTGACCTGGGTACCGTAATACGCCTAATACCGACCACCACAGTTGGTGAGGTCACACCTGGAGTATTGTGTACAGTTTTGGTCGCTGCAGGAAAGATGTTATTAAACTGGAGAGAGTGTAGAAGGGATTAACAAGGATGTTGCTGGGACTCAGGGACTGAGTTACAGGGAGGGATTGGACAGGGACTGAGTTACAGGGAGGGATTGGACAGGGACTGAGTTACAGGGAGGGATTGGACAGGGACTGAGTTACAGGGAGGGATTGGACAGGGACTGAGTTACAGGGAGGGATTGGACAGGCTGGGACAGGGACTGAGTTACAGGGAGGGATTGGACAGGCTGGGACAGGGACTGAGTTACAGGGAGGATTAGACAGGCTGGGACAGGGACTGAGTTACAGGGAGGGATTGGACAGGCTGGGACACAGGGACTGAGTTACAGGGAGGGATTGGACAGGCTGGGACACAGGGACTGAGTTACAGGGAGGGATTGGGCAGGCTGGGAGTTTTTCCTTTGGGGCGTGGGAGACTGAGGGATGATTTTATAGAGGTGGATAAGATCATGAGAGGCATGGACAGGGTGAATTCACTCAGTCTTTTTCCCAGGGTTGGGGAATCGAGAGCTAAAGGGTACAGGTTTAAGTTAAGAGGGGAAAGAATTAATAGGAAGCTGAGGAATAACCTTTTTACACGGCGGGTGGGACGTGTGTGGAATGAGCTGTCGGAGGGAGTGGGTGAGGCAGGGACATTGATTTGGACAGATCCATGGACAGGAAAGGTTCAGAGGGATGTGGGCCAATGCAGGCAAATGGGGTTAGCTTAGATGGGCTTTTTGGTTAGCATGGAGCAGTTAGGGCCGAAGGGCCTGACTCTGTACCGTAGATTCTGTGATATGAATGTAAGTTATTGTCAATACGATGTCATCCTCACTCTCTAGTCTTGATCACTCTAACCTTTTGCTCGATTCTGTTTATTTGTCATTCCTCAGGGTCTATTGGTGCAAGACAACAAATGTGTCACTCCATCAGAGTGTGATTGTCATCACCTTTCCCAATCCCAGTTCACGCGTGTGCGACCTGGCGACAGCTTCCTCATTGGCTGTGAAACCTGGTGAGTTTCAAACATCTGCATTGGCTTCTGATTGGAGAACATCCTAAAGTCATTTCCACTCTTAATATATTCATTCCAAAGCTTTAGGCAGAATGATTAAAATAAACATGAATCCACCTGTGTAACAACTAGTTTAAAATAAGACATGATTGAGTCAATGTAAACAATGATCAAGGTGTTGCTGTCCCCGTACTGACATGGAATCTTGCCCACAGTGTCTGCAGAGAAGGATTATTCCGATGTACCAATGAGAGCTGCAGAGGTAGGAGTCCAGATTCTTCAATGAAACATCATTTCCACCGAGCCCGTCACTGGGGCAGTTACTGGTTTGGGTGGTCGGGCGAGTGGCTGGAGTGGGTGGGTAGCCATAGAGCGGGTTAGTGGTCAGGCAGTCAAACAAGTGGTCAGACGTCGGTCAGACGGCAGGTGGGCAAGCGGCCAGTGGGCAGGTGGGCGAGCGGTCGGAGGGCAGGTGGGCGAGCGGTCGGAGGGCAGGTGGGCGAGCGGTCGGAGGGCAGGTGGGCGAGCGGTCGGAGGGCAGGTGGGCGAGCGGTCGGAGGGCAGGTGGGCGAGCGGTCGGAGGGCAGGTGGGTGAGCGGTCGGAGGGCAGGTGGGCGAGCGGTCAGTGGCTGGACGATTGAAGAGAGGTAGGAGGGCAGGTGGGCGAGCGGTCGGAGGGCAGGTGGGCGAGCGGTCAGAGGGCAGATGGGCAAGTGGTCAGAGGGCAGGTGGGCGAGCGGTCGGAGGGCAGGAGGGCGAGCGGTCAGTGGGCAGACGGTTGAGGAGTGATCGGACGGCAGGTTGGTGAGTGGTTGAAGGGCAGGTGGGTGAGCGGTCGGAGGGCAGGTGGGGCGAGCGGTCGGAGGGCAGGAGGGTGAGTGGTCGGAGAGCAGGTGGGTGAGTGGTCGGAGGGCAGGTGGGTGAGCGGTCGGAGGGCAGGTGGGTGAGTGGTCGGAGGGCAGGTGGGCGAGCGGTCAGAGGCAGGACAGTTGAGTGGACGGAGGGCAGGTGGGTAAGCGGTCGGAGGGCAGGTGGGTGAGCGGTCGGAGGGCAGGTGGGCGAGCGGTCGGAGGGCAGGTGGGCGAGCGGTCAGTGGCGGGACAGTTGAGGAGCAGTCGGAGGGCAGGTTGGCGAGCGGTCGGAGGGCAGGTTGGCGAGCGGTCGGAGGGCAGGTGGGCGAGCGGTCGGAGGGCAGGTTGGCGAGCGGTCGGAGGGCAGGTGGGCGAGTGGTCAGTGGGTGGACGGTTAAGGAGCATTCAAAGGGCAGGTGGGCAAGCGGTCAGTGGCCGGATGGTTGAGGAGCGGTCAGAGGGCGGACAGTTGAGTGGTCGGAGGGCAGGAGGGCAAGCGGGGTCAGAGGGCAGGAGGGCGAGCGGTCAATGGGCGGACGGTTGAGGAGCGGTCGGACGGCAGGTGGATGAGCGGTCAGAGGGCAGGTGGGCGAGCGGTCGGAGGGCAGGTGGGCGAGCGGTCGGAGGGCAGGTGGGCGAGCGGTCAGAGGGCAGGTGGGCGAGCGGTCAGAGGGCAGGTGGGCGAGCGGTCGGAGGGCAGGTGGGTGAGCGGTCGGAGGGCAGGTGGGCGAGCGGTCAGAGGGCAGGTGGGCAAGCGGTCGGAGGGCAGGTGGGTGAGCGGTCGGAGGGCAGGTGGGTGAGCGGTCGGAGGGCAGGTGGGTGAGCGGTCGGAGGGCAGGTGGGCGAGCAGTCGGAGGGCGGACAGTTGAGGAGCAGTCGGAGGGCAGATGGGTGAGTGGTCGGAGGGCAGGTGGGTGAGTGGTCGGAGGGCAGGTGGGCGAGCGGTCAGAGGGCAGGTGGGTGAGTGGTCGGAGGGCAGGTGGGCGAGCGGTCAGAGGGCGGACAGTTGAGCGGTTGGAGGGCAAGTGGGCAAGTGGTCAGTGGCTGGACGGTTGAGGAGCGGTCAGAGGGCAGGTGGGCGAGCGGTCGGAGGGCAGGAGGGCGAGCGGTCAGTGGTCGGACGTTTGAGGAGTGGTCGGACGGCAGGTGGGCGAGCGGTCGGAGGGCAGGTGGGCGAGCGGTCGGAGGGCAGGTGGGCGAGCGGTCGGAGGGCAGGTGGGCGAGCAGTCGGAAGGCAGGTGGGTAAGCGGTCGGAGGGCAGGTGGGTAAGCGGTCGGAGGGCAGGTGGGTAAGCGGTCGGAGGGCAGGAGGGCGAGCGGTCGGAGGGCGAGTGGGTGAGCGGTCGGAAAGGCTACATGTGGACGAGCGGGTCAGAGGGCGGGGTGGTGGCGATCGGTTCGGAAGGGCAGGGTGGACTGAGCGGTCGGAAGGCAGGTGGGTCAAGACGGTCAGGAGGGCAGTGTGGGCGAGCGGCTCGGAGGGCAGGTGGGCGAGCGGTCAGAGGGCAGGTGGGGTGACGGTTCCATG
Source organism: Scyliorhinus canicula (assembly GCF_902713615.1). Classification (NCBI taxonomy): domain Eukaryota; kingdom Metazoa; phylum Chordata; class Chondrichthyes; order Carcharhiniformes; family Scyliorhinidae; genus Scyliorhinus; species Scyliorhinus canicula. The sequence goes on along the minus strand of NC_052155.1, from coordinate 162,487 downwards.
GCTGACGGTTGAGGAGCGGTCAGAGGGCAGGGGGCGAGCGTTCGGAGGGCAGGTGGGCGAGCGGTCGGGAAGGGCAGTGGGCGAGCGGTCGGAGGGCAGGTGGGCGAGCGGTCGGAGGGGCGGGTGGGAAACGGTCGGAGGGCAGGTGGGCGAGCGGTCAGTGGCCGGACGGTTGAGCAGTGGTCGGACGGCAGGTGGGCGAGCGGTCGGAGGGCAGGAGGGTGAGTGGTCATTGGGCGGACGGTTAAGGAGCGGTCAAAGGGCAGGTGGGCGAGCGGTCGGAGGGCAGGTGGGTAAGCGGTCGGAGGGCAGGTGGGTAAGCGGTCGGAGGGCAGGTGGGGGAGCGGTCAGAGGGCAGGTGGGCGAGCGGTCGGAGGGCAGGTGGGCGAGCGGTCGGAGGGCAGGTGGGCGAGCGGTCCGGAGGGCAGGTGGGGTGAGCGGTCGGAGGGCAGGTGGGTGAGCGGTCGGAGGGCAGGTGGGTGAGTGGTCGGGAGGACGGATGGGTGAGCGGTCAGAGGGCAGGTGGGTGAGCGGTCGGACGGCAGGTGGGCGAGCGGTCGGAGGGCAGGAGGGCGAGCGGTCAGTGGGCGGACGGTTGAGGAGTGGTCGTACGGCAGGTGGGTGAGCGGTCGGAGGGCAGGTGGGCGAGCGGTCGGAGGGCAGGTGGGCGAGCGGTCGGAGGGCAGGTGGGTGAGCGGTCGGAGGGCAGGGTGGGCAAGCGGTCGGAGGGCAGGTGGGCGAGCGGTCGGAGGGCAGGTGGGTGAGCGGTCGGAGGGCAGGAGGGCGAGTGGTCATTGGGCGGACGGTTAAGGAGCGGTCAAAGGGCAGGTGGGCGAGCGGTCGGAGGGCAGGTGGGTAAGCGGTCGGAGGGCAGGTGGGTAAGCGGTCGGAGGGCAGGTGGGCGAGCGGTCGGAGGGCAGGTGGGCGAGTGGTCAGTGGCCGGACGGTTAAGGAGCGGTCAAAGGCAGGTGGGCAAGCGGTCAGTGGCCGGACGGTTGAACGGTCGGAGGGCAGGAGGGCGAGCGGGGTCAGAGGGCAGGAGGGCGAGCGGTCAGTGGGCGGACGGTTGAGGAGTGGTCGGACGGCAGGTGGGCGAGCGGTCGGAGGGCAGGAGGGCGAGCGGTCGGAGGGCAGGAGGGCGAGCGGTCGGAGGGCAGGAGGGCGAGCGGTCGGAGGGCAGGTGGGCGAGCGGTCGGAGGGCAGGAGGGCGAGCGGTCGGAGGGCAGGTGGGTGAGTGGTCGGAGGGCAGGTCGGTGAGTGGTCGGAGGGCAGGTGGGCGAGCGGTCGGAGGGCAGGAGGGCGAGCGGTCGGAGGGCAGGTGGGCGAGCGGTCGGAGGGCAGGTGGGCGAGCGGTCGGAGGGCAGGAGGGCGAGCGGTCGGAGGGCAGGTGGGCGAGCGGTTGGAGGGCAGGTGGACGAGCGGTCAGTTTGCGGACGGTTGAGCAGTGGTCGGAGGGCAGGAGGGCGAGCGGTCGGAGGGCAGGTGGGCGAGCGGTCGGAGGGCAGGTGGGCGAGCGGTCGGAGGGCAGGTTGGTAAGTGGTCGGAGGGCAGGTGGGCGAACGATCGGAGGGCAGGTGGGTGAGCGGTCAGTGGACTGACGGTTGAGGAGCGGTCAGAGGGCAGGTGGGCGAGCGGTCGGAGGGCAGGTGGGCGAGCGGTCGGAGGGCAGGTGGGTGAGCGGTCAGAGGGCAGGTGGGCGAGCGGTCGGAGGGCAGGTGGGCGAGCGGTCAGAGGGCAGGTGGGCGAGCGGTCGGAGGGCAGGTGAGCGAGCGGTCAGAGGGCAGGTGTGCGAGCGGTCAGTGGGCAGACGGTTAAGGAGCGGTCAAAGGGCAGGTGGGCAAGCGGTCAGTGGCCGGAAGGTTGAGGAGTGGTCGGAGGGCAGGTGGGCGAGCGGTCGGAGGGCAGGTGGGCGAGCGGGCGGAGGGCAGGTGGGCGAGCGGTCGGAGGGCAGGAGGGCGAGCGGTCGGAGGGCAGGTGGGCGAGCGGGCGGAGGGCAGGTGGGCGAGCGGTCGGAGGGCAGGAGGGCGAGCGGTCGGAGGGCAGGTGGGCGAGCGGTCGGAGGGCAGGTGGGCGAGCGGTCAGTTTGCGGACGGTTGAGCAGTGGTCGGAGGGCAGGAGGGCGAGCGGTCGGAGGGCAGGTGGGTAAGTGGTCGGAGGGCAGGTGGGCGAACGATCGGAGGGCAGGTGGGCGAGCGGTCAGTGGACTGACGGTTGAGGAGCGGTCGGAGGGCAGGCGGGCGAGCGGTCAGTGGCCGGAAAGTTGAGGAACGGTCAGAGGGCAGGTGGGCGAGCGGTCGGAGGGCAGGTGTGCGAGCGGTCAGTGGGCAGATGGTTAAGGAGCGGTCAAAGGGCAGGTGGGCAAGCGGTCAGTGGCCGGAAGGTTGAGGAGTGGTCGGAGGGCAGGTGGGCGAGCGGTCAGTGGGCGGGTGGGTGAATTTGGCAGCTGTTACTTGATCTTCATGCTGCTGTCATTGTTTAGGTGCAGTTGGATTGAGTGAGTGGTCAGACTGGACAGGCTGCATTTCCTGTGTGCCTCACTCCTTCCTCAATAAGCATTCAATCCGTCTATTGCAAGGACAGTGGCTAAACTCCCAGAACCTCAGTGTGCTCCCTGAGATGGCTCACTACTTATTGAAAGAAGAACGTTACAGAGTCTGTGTCGCACTGGGATCAGGTCAGCCTGTGTCCCCAGATCTGTGCAGTGCAATCTTGGTCGAGGAACGGATGTGTGAAAACCTCACCGTTTGTGACGGTAAAAATCTATCTCAATGTCATAAAATTCATTTTTCAATTCATCCTTTCAATGAACCTCGACTTTACTGTTTAGTGTTCATAGTTAGATCTTCCTTTTAGAATTGATTGTGAGGAATGAATTCCAGCTTTATTGATGGGATCGGAATGTGGAGAAAGTGGAAGCAGGGGATAGAGGCAATTGAGGGCCTGCATTGTCCAAACAGTCTGTTCCCCTTTGGAAGAAAGGAGTTTATCTCTCCAAAACGGAAAGAATACTTCACCTTCTGCCAGGCCTTACCCTAACCATCCTCCCCGCCACAAACACTTGCTCCTGATTGGGGAGAGCAACTAAAATCCATCTTGATCATGATTGGCTTCACAGAAAATCAACTGGACATCCTGGTGTCGCTAATTGACCAATTGGCCAGTGACCATTCTGAGAAGTGTGAGTGTCCAGTGATCAGAATTGTGCCCAGTAACTGCTGAGTGTAGGGGCAGCACGGTAGCACAGTGGTTAGCACTGTGGCTTCATAGCACCAGGGTCCCAGGTTCAATTACCCGCTGGGTCACTGTCTGTGTGGGGTCTGCACGTTCTCCCCATGTCAGACACAGGGAGAACGTGCAGAATCCGGGTGTTCCGGTTTCCTCCCACAGTGCAAAGATGTGCAGGTTAGGTGGATGGCCATGATAAATTGCCCTTAGTGTCCAAAAAGGTTCGGAGGGGTTATTGGGTTACGGGGATAGGGTGGAAGTGAGGGCTTAACGTGGGTCGGTGCGGACTGGATGGGCTGAATGGCCTCCTTCTGCACTGTATGTTCTTTGTATTTACTAAATCGAACTGGACAAAGAGGCTCACATCAAAAATGTTCTGAGCCTTTTACTGTGACATCTGCAGTAATACACATTCAGTCACAATGGATTTTTAACAAACTTTGGTCAACACTCAGAAGATGTCCTCATTTACTCTCGATGATCCCTCGCAAGATTATTTGAATTAATCTTTCACTATTTTGCTCTGTTTCCACTGTGCTAATCTCTTGCATCTGCCTGATTTTCAGATGACTGTTCCTGGAGCTTGTGGGGTGCATGGAGCCCTTGCCGTGAACCCTGCAGTGGGGGATTTCGCATCCGGCAACGAACTCTCTCCAACCCACAGGATGCTTTTAGATGCCAAGGGCCCAAGTTCCAATCAGAAAGCTGCAACACTGCTATGTGTCCAGGTGCGGGATTTGTAGAATAAATATTAAATTGTATTCTTATTATGATGTTTATGCACATCAGTGACCGTATTGTAAGTAATAAGGTTGGTTAGCTACACAAATTGTCACATGGGGTTAAGATTATGTGTCAAAACCAGGCAGCAAATATTCCGGGATATCCCAGAAAAAGAGGACTGTGGCCATTCTGAGTTCTAAATGGGAAAAGTTCAACAAATGACCTTGGGCATCAGGAGCCCCTCAAGCCTGTTCCCCGATGACCTTTCACCCACTCATTTATCAAGAATCTACCTCCCTCTGGCGTAAAAATATTCAGACACTTTCGCTGACTTTTCAGGAAGGTTCCAATGGGCAGGAAGGGTTCCAATGAGCAGGAAGGGTTCCAATGGGCAGGAAGGGTTCCAATGAGCAGGAAGGGTTCCAATGGGCAGGAAAGGTTCCAATGAGCAGGAAGGGTTCCAATGAGCAGGAAGGGTTCCAATGGGCAGGAAGGGTTCCAATGAGCAGGAAGGGTTCCAATGAGCAGGAAAGGTTCCAATGAGCAGGAAGGATTCCAATGGGCAGGAAGGATTCCAATGGGCAGGAAGGGTTCCAATGAGCAGGAAAGGTTCCAATGAGCAGGAAGGATTCCAATGGGCAGGAAGGGTTCCAATGAGCAGGAAGGGTTCCAATGAGCAGGAAGGATTCCAATGGGCAGGAAGGATTCCAATGGGCAGGAAGGATTCCAATGAGCAGGAAGGATTCCAATGAGCAGGAAGGATTCCAATGGGCAGGAAGGGTTCCAATGGGCAGGAAGGATTCCAATGAGCAGGAAGGGTTCCAATGGGCAGGAAGGGTTCCAATGAGCAGGAAAGGTTCCAATGGGCAGGAAGGGTTCCAATGGGCAGGAAGGATTCCAATGAGCAGGAAAGGTTCCAATGGGCAGGAAGGATTCCAATGGGCAGGAAAGGTTCCAATGGGCAGGAAGGATTCCAATGGGCAGGAAGGGTTCCAATGGGCAGGAAGGGTTCCAATGGGCAGGAAGGATTCCAATGGGCAGGAAGGATTCCAATGGGCAGGAAGGATTCCAATGGGCAGGAAGGGTTCCAATGGGCAGGAAGGGTTCCAATGAGCAGGAAGGATTCCAATGAGCAGGAAGGGTTCCAATGGGCAGGAAAGGTTCCAATGAGCAGGAAGGGTTCCAATGAGCAGGAAGGATTCCAATGGGCAGGAAGGATTCCAATGGGCAGGAAGGGTTCCAATGGGCAGGAAGGATTCCAATGGGCAGGAAAGGTTCCAATGAGCAGTACTTTCCATGCATTCTGCCACATGATTGGTGGAGGCGGCTCGCTATTGGATGCTGGTGGGATCTTCTGGGTTAGGGTCAGGGTGAGGGTTAGGGTCAGGGTGAGGGTCAGAGGTTGGGTGAGGGTCAGGGTGAGGGTCAGAGTTTGGCTGAGGGTCAGGATGAGGGTCAGAGTTAGGATTGGGGTCAGAGTTATGGTTGGGGGTCAGAGTTAGGGTTGGGGTCAGAGTTAGGGTTGGGGGTCAGAGTTAGGGTTGGGGTCAGAGTTAGGGTTGTGGTCAGAGTTAGGGTTGGGGTCAGAGTTAGGGTTAGGGTCAGAGTCAGGGTGAGGGTCAGAGTTAGGGTTGGGGTCAGAGTTAGGGTTGGGGTCAGAGTTAGGGTCGGGGTTAGGGTTGGGGTCAGAGTTAGGGTTGGGGTCAGGGTTAGGGTGAGTGTCAGGGTGAGGGTCCGAGGTAGGGTTATGGCAGTGGTCAGGGTCAGGATGAGGGTCGGGGTCAGGGTCAGGGTGAGGGTCAGAACATAAGAACATAAGAACTAGGAGCAGGAGTAGGCTATCTTGAAGAATAAAGGGATTAAGAGTTATGGTGTTCGGGCCGGAAAGTGGAGCTGAGTCCACAAAAGATCAGCCATGACCTCATTGAATGGCGGAGCAGGCTCGAGGGGCCAGATGGCCTACTCCTGCTCCTAGTTCTTATGTTCTTATCTGGCTGCCATTGATGATCATGCCAATGAGATCATGGCTGATCTTTTGTGGACTCAGCTCCACTTTCCGGCCCGAACACCATAACCCTTAATCCCTTTATTCTTCAAAGAAATATCTACCTTTATCATAAAAATTTAATGAAGGAGCCTCTACTGCTTCACTGGGCAAGGAATTCCATAGATTCACAACCCTTTGGGCGAAGAAGTTCCTCCTAAACTCAGTCCTAAAACTACTTCCTCTTATTTTGAGGCTGTGCCCCCAGTCCTGCTGTCACCCGCCAGTGGAAACAACCTGCCCGCATCTATCCTATCTATTCCCTACATAATTTTATATGTTTCTATAAGATCCCCCCTCATCTTTCTAAATTCCAACGTGTACAGTCCCAGTCTACTCAACCTCTCCTCATAATCCAACCCCTTCAGCTCTGGGATTAACCTAGTGAATCTCCTCTGCATGGTAGCATTGTGGATAGCACAATCGCTTTACAGCTCCAGGGTCCCAGGATCAATTCCGGCTTGGGTCACTGTCTGTGCGGAGTCTGCACATCCTCCCCGTGTGTGCGTGGGTTTCCTCTTGGTGCTCCGGTTTCCTCCCACAGTCCAAAGATGTGCAGGTTAGGTGGATTGGCCGTAATAAATTGCCCTTAGTGTTGGGTGGGGTTACTGGGTTATGGGGATAGGGTGGAGGTGTTAACCTTGGGTAGGGTGCTCTTTCCAGGAGCCGGTGCAGACCCGATGTGCCGAATGGCCTCCTTCTGCACTGTAAATTCTATGTATCTATGTATCTAGTGGTGTCCCACAGGGATCTGTGCTGGGGTCTTTGTTGTTTGTAGTGTACATGAACGATTTGGAGAAAAATGTAGCTGGTCTGATTAGTAAATTCGCGGATGACACCATGGTTGAACAAAGAACAAAGAAAAGTACAGCACTGGAACAAGCCCTTCAGCCCTCCAAGCCCGTGCCTACCATGTTGCCTGACTAAACTACAGTCTTCTACACTTCCTGGGTCCGTATCCCTCTATTCGCACCCTATTCATGCATTTGACAAGATGCCCTTAAATGTCACTATCGTCCCTGCTTCCACCATCTCCTCCAGCAGCGAGTTCCAGGGCACCCACTACCCTCTGTGTAAAAAAACTTGCCACGTACATCTCCTCCAAACCTTGCCCCTTGCACCTTAAACCTATGCCCCCTAGTAATTGACCCCTCTACCCTGGAGAAAAGCCTTTTACTATCCACTCCGTCTATGCCCCTCATAATTTTGTACACCTCTATCAGGTTGCCCCTCAACCTCCGTCATTCCAGTGAGAACAAATCGAGTTTATTCAACCGCTCCTCATAGCTAATGCCCTCCATACCAGGCAACATCCTGATAAATCTCTTCTGCACAGTCTCTAAAGCCTCCACATCCTTCTGGTAGTGTGGCGACCAGAATTGAACACGATACTCCAAGTGTGGCCTAACTAAGGTTCTATACAGCTGCAACATGACTTGCCAATTCTTATACTCAATGCCCCGGCCAATGAAGGCAAGTATGCCTTATGCATCTTGGCTACCTTCTCCACTTGTGTTGCCCCTTTCAGTGACCTGTGGACCTGTACACCTAGTTCTCTGACTTTCAATACTCTTGAGGGTTCTACCATTCACTGTATATTCCCTACCTGCATTAGACCTTCCAAAATGCATTACCTCACATTTTTCTGGATTAAACTCCATCTGCCATCTCTCCGCCCAAGTCTCCAAATGACCTAAATCCTGCTGCATCCTCTGACAGTCCTCATCGCTATCCGTAATTCCACCAACCTTTGTGTCGTCTGCAAACTTACTAATCAGACCAGTTACATTTTCCTCCAAATCATTTATATATACTACAAACAGCAAAGGTCCCAGCACTGATCCCTGCGGAACACCACTCACAGCCGTCCAATTAGAAAAGCACCCTTCCATTGCTACTTTCTGTCTTCTATGACCTAGCCAGTTCTGTATCCACCTTGCCAGCTCGCCTCTGATCCCGTGTGACTTCACCTTTTACACCAGTCTGCCATGAGGGACCTTGTCAAAGGCCTTACTGAAGTCCATATAGACAACATCCACTGCCCTACCTGCATCAATCATCTTTGTGACCTCTTTGAAAAACTCTATCAAGTTAGTGAGACACGACCTGCCCTTCACAAAACCGTGCTGCCTCTCACTAATACGTCCATTTGCTTCCAAATGGGAGTAGATCCTGTCTCGAAGAATTCTCTCCAGTAATTTCCCTACCACTGACGTAAGGCTCACCGGCCTGTAGTTCCCTGGATTATCCTTGCTACCCTTCTTAAACAAAGGAAAAACATTGGCTATTCTCCAGTCCTCCGGGACATCACCTGAAGACAGTGAGGATCCAAAGATTTCTGTCAAGGCCTCAGCAATTTCCTCTCTAGCCTCCTTCAGTATTCTGGGATAGATCCCATCAGGCCCTGGGGACTTATCTACCTTAATATTTTTCAAGACGCCCAACACCTCGTCTTTTTGGATCTCAATGTGACTCAGGCTATCTTCAGACCCTTCTCCAGTCTCAACATCCACCAATTCCTTCTCTTTGTGAATACTGATGCAAAGTATTCATTTAGTACCTCGCCCATTTCCTCTGGTTCCACACATAGATTTGCTTGCCTATCCTTCAATGGGCCAACCCTTTCCCTGTACAAAGTACAAAGAAAATTACAGCACAGGAACAGGCCCTTCGGCCCTCCCAGCCTGCGCCAATCCAGATCCTTTATCTAAACCTGTCGTCTATTTTCTACTTCCCTCTGTTCCCCGCCCATTCATATATCTGTCCAGATGCATTGTAATGATGCTATCGTGCCCGCTCTACCACCTCCGCTGGTAAAGCGTTCCAGGCACCCACCACCCTCTGCGTAAAAGACTTTCCACGCACATCTCCCTTACACTTTCCCACTCTCACCTTGAAATCGTGACCCCTTGTAATTGACACCCCCATTCTTGGAAAAAGCTTGTTGCTATCCACTCTGTCCATACCTCTCATAATTTTGTATACCTCAATCAGGTCCCCCCTCAACCTCCGTCTTTCCAACGAAAACAATCCTAATCTACTCAACCTTTCCTCATAGCTAGCAACCTCCATACCAGGCAACATCCTGGTGAACCTCCTCTGCACCTCTCTAAAGCATCCACATCCTTCTGGTAGTGTGGCGACCAGAACTGCACGCAGTATTCCAAATGTGGCCTAACCAAAGTCCTATACAACTGTAACATGACCTGCCGACTCTTGTACTCAATACCCCGTCCGATGAAGGCAAGCATGCTGTATGCCTTCTTGATTACTCTATCAACCTGCGTTGCCACCTTCAGGGTACAATGGACCTAAACTCCCAGATCTCTCTGTACATCAATTTTCCCCAGGTCTCTTTCATTGACCATATAGTCCGCTCTTGAATTAGATCTTCCAAAATGCATCACCTCGCATTTGCCTGGATTGAACTCCATCTGCCATTTCTCTGCCCAACTCTGCAATCTATCTATATTTTGCTGTATTCTCTGACAGTCCTCCTCGCTATCTGCAACTCCACCAATCTTAGTATCATCTGCAAACTTGCTAATCAGACCACCTATACCTTCCTCCAGGTCATTTATGTAGATCACAAACAACAGTGGTCCGAGCACGGACCCCTGTGGAACACCACCAGTCACCCTTCTCCATTTTGAGACACTCCCTTCCACCACTAATCTCTGTCTCCTGTTACCCAGCCAGTTCTTTATCCATCGAGCTAGTACACCCTGAACCCCATACGACTTCACTTTTTCCATCAACCTGCCATGGGAAACCTTATCAAACGCCTTATCAAAGTCCATGTATATGACATCCACAGCCCTTCCCTCATCAATTAACTTTGTCACTTCCTCAAATAATTCTATTCAGTTGGTAAGACATGATCTTCCCTGCACAAAACCATGCTGCTTATCACTGATAAGTCTATTTTCTTCCAAATGTGAATAGATCCTATCCCTCAGTATCTTCTCCAACAGTTTGCCTACCACTGATGTCAAGCTCACAGGGCTATAATTCCCTGGATTATCCCTGCTACCCTTCTTAAACAAAGGGACAACATTAGCAATTCTCCAGTCCTCCGGGACCTCACCCGTGCTCAAGGATGCTGCAAAGATATCTGTTAAGGCCCCAGCTATTTCGTCCCTCACTTCCCTCAGAAACCTGGGATAGATCCAGCAGAGGGCAGCAGAGCAGAGCTACTGATCAGCTGTTCTGGGGGAATTTGCATACGTGCAGTGCGGTCAGCCTAAGTTGAAGGAGAACCGGCGAAGGAGACCCAAGGAGTTTGAGTGAAGACAAGCATCCAGCAGAGGGCAGCAGAGCAGAGCTACTGATCAGCTGTTTTGGGGGAATTTGCATACGTGCAGTGCGGTCAGCCTAAGTTGAAGGTGGTTTGTGGAGGGGCTGTTGGCAAGTGACAGTTAAACCCGAAACACTTCGTGAGTGTTTCCCACCCCACGGTGGTTGGGAAGCGGGAGCAGGGGCCTGTCGTGAAGGTGAGTGAGTGCCTTTAAATTTGCTTAACTTTCAGCGGGAGCAGGGTTTGAGGTAATATCAGGTAAGCTCTTCCTTTCTTTTTCTTTTTCTTGTTTTTTTTTAAATCTAGAGGTGATGTCAGGGAAGGCAGTACAATGCTCCTCCTGCAGAATGTTTGAGGTGAGGGACGCCGTCAGTGTCCCTGCTGATTTCATCTGTGGGAAGTGCACCCAACTCCAGCTCCTCAAAAACCGTGTTAGGGACCTGGAGCTTGAGCTGGATGAACTTCGGATCATTCGGGAGGCAGAGGGGGTCATAGATAGGAGCTTCAGGGAAGTAGTTACACCAAAGACTGGAGATAGATGGGTAACTGTAAGAGGGACTGGGAAGAAGCAGTCAGTGCAGGGACCCCCTGCGGTCGTTCCCCTGAGTAACAAGTATACCGTTTTGGATACTTGTGGGGGGGACGACTTACCAGGGGTAAGCCATGGGGTACGGGCCTCTGGCACGGAGTCTGTCCCTGTTGCTCAGAAGGGAAGGGGGGAAAGGAGTAGAACATTAGTAATTGGGGATTCAATAGTCAGGGGCACAGATAGGAGATTTTGTGGGAGCGAGAGAGACTCACGTTTGGTATGTTGCCTCCCAGGTGCAAGGGTAAGTGATGTCTCGGATCATGTTTTCCGGGTCCTTAAGGGGGAGGGGGAGCAGCCCCAAGTCGTAGTCCACATTGGCACTAACGACATAGGTAGGAAAGGGGACAAGGATGTCAGGCAGGCCTTTAGGGAGCTAGGATGGAAGCTCAGAGCGAGAACAAACAGAGTTGTTATCTCTGGGTTGTTGCCCGTGCCACGTGATAGTGAGATGAGGAATAGGGAGAGAGAGCAATTAAACACGTGGCTACAGGGATGGTGCAGGCGGGAGGGATTCAGATTTCTGGATAACTGGGGTTCTTTCTGGGGAAGGTGGGACCTCTATAGACAGGATGGTCTACATCTGAACCTGAGGGGCACCAATATCCTGGGGGGGAGATTTGTTAGTGCTCTTTGGGGGGGTTTAAACTAATTCAGCAGGGGCATGGGAACCTGGATTGTAGTTTTGGGGTACGGGAGATTGAGAGTATAGAGGTCAGGAGCACAGATTTGACTTCGCAGGAGGGTGCCAGTGTTCAGGTAGGTGGTTTGAAGTGTGTCTACTTCAATGCCAGGAGTATACGAAATAAGGTAGGGGAACTGGCAGCATGGGCTGGTACCTGGGACTTCGACATTGTGGCCATTTCAGAGACATGGATAGAGCAGGGACAGGAATGGTTGTTGCAGGTTCCGGGGTTTAGGTGTTTTAGTAAGCTCAGAGAAGGGGGCAAAAGAGGGGGAGGTGTGGCGCTGCTAGTCAAGGACAGTATTACGGTGGCGGAAAGGATGCTAGATGGGGACTCTTCTTCTGAGGCAGTATGGGCTGAGGTTAGAAACAGGAAAGGAGAGGTCACCCTGTTGGCAGTTTTCTATTGGCCACCTAATAGTTCTAGGGATGTAGAGGAAAGGATGGCGAAGATGATTCTGGAAAAGAGCGAAAGTAACAGGGTAGTTGTTATGGGAGACTTTAACTTTCCAAATATTGACTGGAAAAGATATAGTTCGAGTACATTAGATGGGTCGTTCTTTGTACAATGTGTGCAGGAGGGTTTCCTGACACAATATGTTGACAGGCCAACAAGAGGCGAGGCCACATTGGATTTGGTTTTGGGTAATGAACCAGGCCAGGTGTTAGATCTGGAGGTAGGTGAGCACTTTGGAAACAGTGACCACAATTCGGTGACCTTTACGTTAGTGATGGAAAGGGATAAGTATACCCCGCAGGGCAAGAGTTATAGCTGGGGGAAGGGCAATTATGATGCCATTAGACATGACTTAGGATGTGTTGGTTGGAGAAGTAGGCTGCAAGGGTTGGGCACACTGGATATGTGGAGCTTGTTCAAGGAACAGCTATTGCATGTTCTTGATAAGTACGTACCAGTCAGGCAGGGAGGAAGGGGTCGAGCGAGGGAACCGTGGTTTACCAAAGAAGTGGAATCTCTTGTTAAGAGGAAGAAGGAGGCCTATGTGAAGATGAGGCATGAAGTTTCAGTTGGGGCGCTTGATAGTTACAAGGAAGCGAGGAAGGATCTAAAGAGAGAGCTGAGACGAGCAAGGAGGGGACATGAGAAGTCTTTGGCAGGTAGGATCAAGGAAAACCCAAAAGCTTTCTATAGGTATGTCAGGAATAAAAGAATGACTAGGGTAAGAGTAGGGCCAGTCAAGGACAGTGGTGGGAAGTTGTGTGTGGAGGCTGAGGAGATAAGCGAGATACTAAATGAATACTTTTTGTCAGTATTCACTCAAGAAAAAGATAATATTGTGGAGGAGAATGCTGAGACCCAGGCTATTAGAATAGATGGCATTGAGGTGCGTAGGGAAGAAGTGTTGGCAATTCTGGACAAGGTGAAAATAGATAAGTCCCCGGGGCCGGATGGGATTTATCCTAGGATTCTCTGGGAAGCCAGGGAAGAGATTGCTGAGTCTTTGGCTTTGATTTTTAGGTCATCATTGGCTAAAGGAATAGTGCCAGAGGACTGGAGGATAGCAAATGTGGTCCCTTTGTTCAAGAAGGGGAGTAGAGATAACCCCGGTAACTATAGGCCGGTGAGCCTAACGTCTGTGGTGGGTAAGGTCTTGGAGAGGATTATAAAAGATACGATTTATAATCATCTAGATAGGAATAATATGATTAGGGATAGTCAGCATGGTTTTGTGAAGGGTAGGTCATGCCTCACAAACCTTTTCGAGTTCTTTGAGAAGGTGACTGAACAGGTAGACGAGGGTAGAGCAGTTGATGTGGTGTATATGGATTTCAGTAAAGCGTTTGATAAGGTTCCCCACGGTCGGCTATTGCAGAAAATACGGAGGCTGGGGATTGAGGGTGATTTAGAGATGTAGATCAGAAATTGGCTAGTTGAAAGAAGACAGAGAGTGGTAGTTGATGGGAAATGTTCAGAATGGAGTTCAGTTACGAGTGGCGTACCACAAGGATCTGTTCTGGGGCCGTTGCTGTTTGTCATTTTTATAAATGACCTAGAGGAGGGCGCAGAAGGATGGGTGAGTAAATTTGCAGACGACACTAAAGTCGGTGGAGTTGTAGACAGTGCGGAAGGATGTTGCAGGTTACAGAGGGACATAGATAAGCTGCAGAGCTGGGCTGAGAGGTGGCAAATGAAGTTTAATGTGGAGAAGTGTGAGGTGATTCACTTTGGAAAGAATAACAGGAATGCGGAATATTTGGCTAATGGTAAAATTCTTGGTAGTGTGGATGAGCAGAGGGATCTCGGTGTCCATGTACATAGATCCCTGAAAGTTGCCACCCAGGTTGATAGGGTTGTGAAGAAGGCCTATGGTGTGTTGGCCTTTATTGGTAGAGGGATTGAGTTCCGGAGCCATGTCATGTTGCAGTTGTACAAAACTCTAGTACGGCCGCATTTGGAGTATTGCGTACAGTTCTGGTCGCCTCATTATAGGAAGGACGTGGAAGCTTTGGAACGGGTGCAGAGGAGATTTACCAGGATGTTGCCTGGTATGGAGGGAAAATCTTATGAGGAAAGGCTGATGGACTTGAGGTTGTTTTCGTTAGAGAGAAGAAGGTTAAGAGGTGACTTAATAGAGGCATACAAAATGATCAGAGGGTTAGATAGGGTGGACAGCGAGAGCCTTCTCCCGCGGATGGAGGTGGCTAGCACGAGGGGACATAGCCTTAAATTGAGGGGTAATAGATATAGGACAGAGGTCAGAGGTGGGTTTTTTACGCAAAGAGTGGTGAGGCCGTGGAATGCCCTACCTGCAACAGTAGTGAACTCGCCAACATTGAGGGCATTTAAAAATTTGTTGGATAAGCATATGGATGATAATGGCATAGTGTAGGTTAGATGGCCTTTAGTTTTTTTTCCATGTCGGTGCAACATCGAGGGCCGAAGGGCCTGTACTGCGCTGTATCGTTCTATGTTCTATGTTCTAGATCCCATCCGTACCCGGGGACTTGTCCACCTTAATGCCTTTTAGAATACCCAAAACCTCCCCCTTCCTTATGCCGACATGACCGAGAGTATTTAAACATCCATCCCATTTCCTCTGACGCCACGCAAGGGGTCACGATTTCAAGGTGAGAGGGGGAAAGTTTAAGGGAGATGTGCGTGGAAAGTTTTTTACGCAGAGGGTGGTGTGTGCCTGGAACGCTGTGCCAGCAGAGGTGGTAGAGGCGAGCACGATAGCATCATTTAAGATGCATCTAGACAGGTATATGAACGGGCGGGGAACAGAGGGAAGTAGACCTTGGAAAATAGGAGAAATGTTTAGATAAAGGATCTGGATCGGCGGAGGCTGGGAGGGCCGAATTTTCTTTGTTCTTTATAAATTCCCTCTTTTGTCTTTGAGTGGGCCATTCCTTTCTCTAGTTACCCTCTTGCTCCTTCCATACGAATAAAAGGCTTTGGGATTTTCCTTAACCCTGTTAGCCAAAGATATTTCATGACCCCTTTTAGTCCTCTTTATTGTGCGGTTGAGATTTGTCCTACTTTCCCGATATTCCTCCAAAGCTTCATCAGTTTTGAGTCGCCACGATCTTATGTATGCTTCCTGGCTACCCTCTTGCTTTTTATGTATGTGTAAAAAGCCTTGGGATTTTCCTTAACCCTATTTGCCAATGACTTTTCGTGACCCCTTCTAGCCCTCCTGACTCCTTGCTTAAGTTCATTCCTACTTTCCTTATATTCCACACAGGCTTCGTCTGTTCCCATCCTTCTAGCCCTGACAAATGCCTCCTTTTTCTTTTTGATGATGCCGACAATGTCTCTCGTTATCCAAGGTTCCCAAAATTTGCCGTATTTATCCTTCTTCCGCACAGGAACATGCCGGTCCTGAATTCCTTTCAACTGACACTTGAAAGCCTCCCACATGTCAGATGTTGATTTACCCTCAAACATCCTCCCCCAATCTAGGTTCTTCAGTTCCCGCCTAATATTGTTATAATTAGCCTTCCCCCAATTTGAAAAATGAAATGAAAATCGCTTATTGTCACGAGTAGGCTTCAATGAAGTTACTGTGAAAAGCCCCTAGTCGCCACATTCCGGCGCCTGTCCGGGGAGGCTGGTATGGGAATCGAACCGTGCTGCTGGCCTGCTTGGTCTACTTTAAAAGCCAGCGATTTAGCCAAGTGAGCTAAACCAGCCCCTATGAGCTAAACCAGCCCCTATACGTGCATTCACCCCAGGACCACTCTTAAATCTTAAGATCCATGGGGCAAAGTTTAGAGGAGATGTGTGAGGCAGGTTTTTTATGCAGAGTGTGGTGAGTGCCTGGAATGCGTTGCCAGGGGAGGTTGTGGAAGCAGATACATTAACGGCGTTCAAAAGCATCTTGACAAACACATGGATAGGATCGGTATAGAGGGATACGGCACAAGGAAGTGCTGAGCGTTTTGACAAAGGTTAGTATCATGACCGTGTTGCACGTTTTACTTGAGTGTATTACGCGTTTATTGGAGTGTATTAACACGCCTCCGTTTAAAGGCCGTGTGCTTAACACTACTACAGCTCTGTGTATGTATTTTCAGCTCGGAGTCGCCAGGTGTCGTATTTAGACACCTCACAAGTATTTCAAGGTCAGGTTCAAAGTAATAAAACTATACACCGATTAGTAAGTTCAAACGATTGATATTTAGTATACAAATATAATAAATACGCATGCATACGCTAAAGACGAATACTTATTTCTACTATTAAACGACTAAATACTTATCTAAGTAGGAACCAGCAAGGTCAGGGGTCAAGGCCTTTGTTCCTTTCCGGACTGCGCCTTCTGTTCTCTAATAGTCGGCTAGAGTATAGGTAATGCCGGGGTCATGTAGCGAGCGTCGTTTGGCACTTACTGAACGATGGCTGGTGCTCAACGGCCGGTGATGAAAGACAGGATCTGGAGGCTGGAGTCGGAGTCAGAACAGCAGTCCAAGCCGGAGCACAAAAACAGCTCTGGGCCGGAGTCAACAGCAAGCCGGAGCAACAACAGACAGAACCATGTGCGGGGTCTACCTTAATAGGTCCCCCAATGTCCGTGCCTTTTCGGGGCGGGCCTTTACCTGCCATGTATCGATTGGGTCATTTCCCAATCGATATCTTACAAATCCCCGAATCTGAGGGTCTCTTCTCGATGGGTGGGGCGGTCTCTAGGGTCTTTTGTGATGGATACTTCTGGTGCCGTTTCGTCTGGGCGTCCACTCAAAGTATCCATTCAAATTCAAATGTTGCTATTGTGTGGGCCCAGATCTGGATCGCCTCATTACTATGCAAAGCGTTTTGCTATTTACACCTTTGGTTGAGATCTTGCACCTGGCCATAAACTGGTTTCGATACGTGCAGAATGCTAATTAGCCTTTTGCAAACTGCTTGTCCTGGCTAAAACTGTTTTCTCCCTACAGCCTTAGCAGTTCTCCATTTTGGTAGCCCAGTGTCCATCTTAGGTGGCTACATTCCCTCCTTGTGATCCTCACAATAAAATTGTGAAGGATCACCTATGCACGTTGCTTCGAGTTCTTCTGGGTGCCCTCTTTGTGTTCCCTGACCTCGGCCAGTTCCTGGGCGTCTACTCTGTCCTTGACTATGGGAAGAAAAAATTTTTTACCTGACATTTCTACTTGGCGCTATGTCAAAGGGGACATGCATTACCAAAACCGGGAACCTCTATCTATCATAACTATCCTTATCCTTATCTTAAACATTTTATTACAGTCTAAACCTTAGTCATTCATACCACATCACATAACATTTTCTGACTCGGCAGTCGAGTTCAGAACAATATAATACATGGGTATCTTTTATTCACATAGTGCTTTATTCATCAAGGGGCAAGGGGGATTGATGAAACCGAAAAATAGGGGATCGAACTCCATAGACGGTTGAGGGGCAGGAACGGGAGGCTCTCCTTTTCCACTTCCTCAACCTGAGGGTCTGTACAATTATGCAGAGGATTGCAATCACTAGTAGTGATTCAATCACGTATGACATGGAGTACCATGTCATAAATTTTGTGCACCAGGTCTGAACTTCACTGATCAGAGCTGAGCACGGGGGAGTTGGTGTGAGGGAAACATTGACGGCGGGGGTTGTGGGGGAAACGTGACTCGCTTCCACACATACAAATATAACATTTAACAGTAATAGGTAGGCTTCCATCATGGTCTTCTCTTCGTTCTCTTTCTCTTCCTCCTGTATGGCCGATCCTTGCTGTGAACCCTCTTTCGTCCTTCGAAAGCTATGGGATCAAGCACAGTATCTGTCAATACACAGTTTAATATCCGTACTTGTTAGTGTATCTGTCCTCTAATTCCAATTGACCCATTAAAATGACTGGCCAAGTCACACCCTGTGACTCCCCTCATTTTTTTTTTTCAAAAGCGAATTTTAGGATCAGAATACACCTAACAACTTTCCTCCTGCGAGCTGTCTTGCAGGCTTTGCTAATTTACCATCCGAATGTTCCTGGATGTAAATAGCATGTGGGATGGCGGCCTAAGGGCTACCTAACGAAAAATGAAAACAAATTTGAAACAAAAGGTCGAATGGGTTGCGTATGGGCCGCTACGGGTACGATTTGAATGGGATCCCCGGGTAGGGCGTGCTGTGCCGTACCCGAGCTTGGCTGACCAAAGTGGGTTCTCAGACAGGGCGGGTCCTCAGTGCCGTTTGTCCACTGCCTGAGTAACCTGGAATAACGGGCAAGAATGTGTTTACCGTGGGTTTGCAGCCTCTATTCACCGAATAGAGGGGCACCTAAAAACAAGGGAGGAGACAAGATGCTCCAACATCTGAAAAAAACAGGGAACAAGTCGTGAACCGTGTCGGTTCACCAGAGGATACAACTGAAGTTCTCAAAGGTATCGGCGGACAAGCTAAAGTGCGTGCGAGGTGGTCACAAGCTTTTCGGCTGAAAAGAAGGTGTCCAACCTCCAACTGAACTAAGAACATTAAAACAAACAAACATAAACTCACAAACAAAACATACGTGCAGGTTCCATCAGAAAGGATATCGCTTCCCTCAAGCGGTTCCTATTTTACATCATCTTGACACCTCACTTTTTCTCTGCCTCTGTGAACAGGGTCACAAAGGGGTTGCCGTATCGGGATTCAGACACCGTGTCGTCCTGCTCTCCCGGATCCCACACCCTTGTGTGGATCAGGCATGCAATTTTGTAATTGTGTGACCGGGGGTCACTTTCGTCATTACGGACAAGTCTGTACGAATTGTCCCTGTGCCAAAGTGTTGGGTCTAAACTTGAATGGGCATTGTCGGGGTAGTCGGGGTCGGGTGGTGGGTCTGGGTTTTTAATATAAGCGACTTCCATGGGGTCACTGGAGTCGGGGTCATAGTCGCTGCAGTGTGGGCTGTAGTGTTGTGTGCTGTGGCTGTCCTCAGAGTCAGTGTCTGTATCGCTGTCTCTGCTGCGGCAGCTTGTGGGCGTTTCGGGGCGTGGTCTGTCGTGGTCAGTGGGCGGAGTCGTGGGCGAGTCCGATGAAGAACTGGTCTGTGAGGGGGATGGTGGAAACGTGTCTCTAGTGGGCGGGGCGAGGTGTTCTGCTGCGTCTAGCAGGACATGGTGTGCATGGTTAGACTGTGTTCCATATGCCTTTAGCTGGTTAATATGGAACCACGCAGTCTTTCCGTTGGGGTATTTTATCCTGTAAACTGAGGGGCTAATTTTGTCCGAAATTGAATACGGGCCGGAATATTTTGGTGCCAAAAAACTGCTGGGGTTATATACAGATAGCATTACCTGTTGCCCAAACTGGAATTCTGTGGGGTGTACGGTCTTATTAAAGCAGGCTGTGCGTTGTCTGCGCCGTTTCCCTAGTTGAACTGCGGCTGCGATCTGTGCAGACCTCACAGTCTCAACCAGGTCTTTAACTGCCTTTTCATGTGTGAGGGCCGTCACTTCGGGGCTAGTCATGTCCAGTCCTAAAAGGAATTCTGTACCTTTCATAGGGCGTCCGGTCATGAGTGTGTGTGGTGTGAATCCTGTGGAAGTTGAAACTGTATTTCTGATAAACATGAGTGCAAATGGGAGCACTGAATCCCATGTTGAGTTGTTCTCTTGAACCATTTTTCTAAGTGTGGATTTTAGGGTCCGATTCATGCGCTCTACAATCCCGCTGGACTGTGGGTGATACGCAATATGAAAATTTTGTTTGATGCCGAATATGGTCAGGACGTTCTTCATGACACGTCCTGTGAAGTGAGATCCCTGGTCCGAATCAATACTTCTGGGTAAACCCCATCTCGTGAAGATGTGGTGGGTCAGGATCTTTGCAGCTGTCTTAGCTGTATTCGTTCTTGAGGGGAATGCCTCTACCCATTTGGTAAAGGTATCAATTACCACCAGAACGTATTTATAGCCATTCCTACAAGGGGGCAATGGTCCTATAAAGTCGATCTGGAGGTTTGTCCAGGGGCCATTAACTGGTCGAGTATGCCGAAGCTGTGCCTTTTTAGAATACCTCTCCGGGTTATTCTGGGCGCAAATAAGGCAATTCTCGATGTAGTGGGTTACATCGGTCCTTAGGTTAGGCCACCAACAGAGCTGCCTGAGGTGCCTCGTGGTCGTGTCGATCCCTTGATGTCCATGCCCGTCATGGAACAAGGCAATCATTTGATTTCTGTCCTGCTGCGGGACCACATAAAGCTGGTCCTTGATGATCACACCCTCATGTGTGGTCAGTGCGTGTCTAAACTTGTCAAACTGAGGCACAAAGTTGCCTTTAAAAATCTCCCTGAGATCCTCATCCTGCTTCTGTGCTTCAGCTAAATCCTTGATATCGGTCTGTGAGACTTGAACTGCGCTCACAGGGGCGCTAGCTGGTGCGCTAGCTGGGGGTGTCCACAAGTGTCCTCGCCTGGAACCTGCCTTAGCCAGTGCGTCGGCTTTTACATTCCCAGGGGGGGATGACCTATGGTGGCTTCTAACTTTTATAATGCCAAAAGTCCTATCCTTTGCTTTGTCTAGGATGTGGCGGAGTAAAGGGGCTGATGGAAGGGGTTTCCCGTCTGCGGAGACAAAACCTCGTGTCCTCCACAGGGGTAGAAAATCTGTTAAACTGTTGCAGACATATAGACTGTCCGAATATATGTCCGCCGGGCTGGGGAAAGAATCGGGGTGGTCCACTATATAAGCTATGGCCGCGAGCTCTGCTGCCTGCGCGCCTAAGTGACCTGGCAATTTTAAAGCTATTTCTTCGAGAGCGCGACCCTGCGCGTCCTCGACATAGATGCCGCATCCAGTGATACGCTCACCATCTAAAACCGTGGATGAACCGTCCACGTATATCCTTAGTGGGCCACACGTGTCTGTGTGTTGGGGGCTTTGTTTTGGGTTCCCTATCTTCCTGGGGGGTGTCCTCGCTATGAAGGGTCCTGTGTTGTGTAGGGGTGCTACAATTTCACAATCATGGGGCTGTCCTGGATATTGGAGGTTGTCGGCTAAAAATGTGTGTGTGCGGGTCCGTTTAACTGTAATGTCGCGTCCTTGTAAGAGTAGTGTCCACCTAGCTGCCCTAATCTGGCTAACTGAACTGTCCTTCAGTCGACCGTCTAGGAGTAACTGTGTGGGGGTGTGCTCGGTCAAAATAGTGATGGGGTTGAGTCCGGTAATGTACGAGAAGTACTGAACTGCCCAGAAAACTGCTAGGAGGTGCCTCTCGCAGGCTGAAAATCCTTGTTCCACTGGGTCTAAAAGTCGGGAGGCATAAGCCACTGGTCTTAGCTGCTCGTGCCGTTCCTGAAGTAACACGGCCGAGAGGGTCAGATCTGTGCTCGCTACCTCTATTGCATAGGGGGAAAGTTGGCCTGGAACTTGCAGCGCGGGTGCTGCGCTAAGGGCTTTCTTTAACTCCTCCACAGCCTCTGTATGCTGCGGAAGCCATTCCCAGGGGGCTCCTTTCTTAAGGAGGTCTGAGAGTGGGGCTGCCTTTGTCGCGAATCCGTCGATGTGGTTCCGACAATAACCAACCAGTCCTAAGAACGACCGGAGGGCTGAAACATTCTGGGGAAGGGGCAATTTGACAATCGAATCAATTCTTTTGAATTCGATCTCGCGTTTGCCGTGAGTGATGACTGTACCCAAATACATCACTTTATTTTCCAAAATCTGGGCCTTTCTTGGGTTAACTTTACATCCAATCTCGGTTAAAAGTTCCAGGAGCTCGGCCAGAAGCGTAATGTGCTCTGCCTTTGTGTCTGTCTGCAGTAGTAGGCCGTCCACATACTGTACCAGACATTCGGGGCGGGAAAATTTTTCTAAACCATTCGCCAGCTGTCGGTGGAAAATGGAGGGGGAATTGTGGAATCCTTGTGGGAGGCATGTCCACGTATACTGTTGTGCTTTGAAAGTGAAGGCAAATTTGTACTGGCACGCCTTTGCCAATGGGATTGACCAGAAGCCGTTGCTAATGTCCAATACCGTGAAATATTTGGAGTTGAGTCCCTGTTTGAGCATGGTCTCGGGACTTGTTGCTACCGTGGGGGCTACTGCTGGGGTTACTTTATTGAGCTCCCGATAATCGATGGTCAGACGCCATGATCCGTCGGGCTTTCTCACTGGCCAAATAGGAGCATTATTGGTGGAGGCTACTGTTCTAAGTACCCCTTGCTCCAATAAGCTACCTATTACCTTCTCTATTTCTCCCTCTGCTTCTAGGGGAAATCTGTATTGTTTCTGTGGTCAGGGGTCAGGTCTGGTAACGTGAATTAGTCCAGTCATTCTGCCGCAGTCGTGCCGGTGACTGGCAAATGCTGTCCTGTGTTTGTGTAATACTGCCTTTACTTGCCTGTCCGTGTTTAGTGTAGTCAGGTCAAATGAATAGTCGCCTATTGCGCTAATCCGATTGGCGTACTCTCCTACTGTGAGAGTAGCGGGTGCTCTGTCTGATCTCGCCATTCGCCAGACACACTGGTTAACTGGGTCGAACGACAGGCTATGGGCATTCATAAAATCTATCCCCAGTATGTGTTCTGCTGTCCGGGGAAGATTTACTAGAACGACGGGGTGTTTGGTGGAAATGTTCCCTAGCTGGATGGCTACGGGTGCTGTAATGAAAATGAAAATCGCTTATTGTCACTAGTAGGCTTCAAATGAAGTTACTGTGAAAAGCCCCTAGTCGCCACATTCCGGCGCCTGTTCGGGGAGGCTGTTACGGGAATCGAACCGTGCTGCTGGCCTGCTTGGTCTGCTTTCAAAGCCAGCGATTTAGCCCTGTGCTAAACAGCCCCTGCGTCCCTGCTGCGAGTGTCCTGTGAAACCGCTAAGTGTGATGGTGGAGGTGGTCGGCCACGTGTCTGCCTGTGCCGTGGTGGTGGAATTAATCGTGGTGCGGGACCCTCCTGTGTCCCAAAGTAACTCTATGGGCTTCCCTCTAACCTTAGCTGTGACTACCGGTCTTCCGGATTGATCCCAAAGAGTGTCACAGACCCAAGTGGGGGAAGCCCGAACACCGTCAGTCCGTTCCGTCCACATTGGTCTGTCCTGAATGTATCCCTATACTATGGATTGGTTTGGCTTTATTCCTATTCAGAGTGCCTGTCTGCTGGCCTCTCTGTGATCTCTGGGGTGCATTGCATTCCTTAGCCCAATGTCCTAACTGGCCACAGTTGTAGCATTCCTGCGACTTCTGTGGAGGGCTGTTCTTTCCTTCATTCACCCATGCGGGGTTTTGGTGCGCTCTCACTGCCTGAATGTCCGCTGCAGCCTGAGCTTCTTCTGGGGACTTCACTTTGCCTCTGCCCTGAACTGATTGCTCCCAAGCGCGGGACAATCTTTTCAGGACCCACTTCTCATTATGGGCCTCTTCTGAGGGGTCATAACTGTTGCAAGCACTCTGTCCTGCATCTGTGGCATGGGAAATTATGGTGCGCGTCCATTTAACCATGTTTTCACGGTTCAATTGGGCTCTATTTAAATCGCCGAAAACTGCGTTAAAATGGATCCACAGCCTTCCTGCAAATGCTGTGGGGTGCTCGGTTTTCTTTTGTCGGCACTTGTTAAGTCCTTCGACTGGGTCACCTCGATTATACCCTATGGCATCTAAAATGGAGGTGTGCATTTCCTCTAGGGTGCCTCCGCCAACGTTCTGTGGGTCGGGGAGGGCTGCTACAACCGATTGGTCTAAACTCAGAACCGTGAGCTTAACCTGCTCTCTCTCGTCCAGGCCGTACATGGTTGCCTGTTGCTTTACTTTTGCGAAAAATTAGTGGGGGTCTGCGGTGGGGAGAAACGGAGTGATCTTCTCACACGCGTCCCTGAGTTGGGTTACAGTTAAGGGGGTGGTGTAAGTGATATCGGGTGCGCCTTCTGTGGTCGCTTTCCTCTGGGTGGTGACTGGATTCATTGGAACGGTAACTAGCTGATCTGTGGGGGGTTGGGGTGCTTGTCTTTTCTGCTGCGCTGCTGGCGCACATGTTCCCTGAACATAACGCTGCGCTGTCTCGCTTAATTCCTTCCAGTCTGGGGCATTCTCCTCATCTAACTGCGTTTCAAAGGTGCTTTGGAACCCATTTTGCACTGAAAGCAGCGATTGCAGCTCCGCAATCTGCTTCCTGCATTTTGCATGGTCTACTGTACTCTGTCTTTGTTCTGTGGTGGCAGCATGGAGTGCTCTTAAAGCTGCCTTTAGGTCAGAGCATTGCCTCTGCAAAGCCTCTACCTGCTTCTCTGATTCTTCTCTTATCAGGACGGCAAGTTGCACGTCCTGATAGGCCTTTTCGTACTGGGTCTGGGAACTGCTGAGATGGGCTAGACAAGACTGATGTGCCCTCTTGGCATCATCCACCTCTCTACCTTTCTCTGCCAACTTCCCTCTAAGTTCCATATTCTCTTTCTCGATGTCCCTGACATCCACTTTGCTCATCCTATTTCGTTCTTCTAATTCTGCCCGGAGCGTCTGAACGACCTCCTCTGTGCCTCGCAATTGTGCCAAACAGGACACGATTGCCATCGGCTTGCGTGCTTTACTAAGGGTTTTCTTATGAATTTGAGAGAAGTTCTCCCACCAAGTATGTCCTATACTTCCGGGACCTGTCTCCTCATTCATACAGAATTCTTTCCAAAGGGGCCATCCCTTTCCTTGCAGATACTTGCGGAGTTCCAGCTCCCACACGGGACACTGACCTACTCGGCTACTGCTGGTCGCTGCGACCACAAACCGTTCTGGATTCATGAGGCGTTCCATTGCCTGCATGGCCATTTTCTCTGACTCACTTTAATTTGGAACAGGGGGTGTTGAGGTTATGTCTCACGAAACGGGTAAGGCTTACGCTATGTTCCGTTCACAAAACTCCTGAAAGTTTGTCGCAACAAAAATGCTTTCAGGTTTTCCTTACAACCCTGTTAGTACGCATGCACAAAACACACTTCCGAATTACGTTTATTCGTTTGAACACCTTGAATACTTGTGATTTCTTTCCTTTTTCTTTACTCAGATTTCTAATTCAAATTTCAGGGTCCTCGACGGAGTGGGGGTGCCACTTGTAACCGCGTCCCATCTGGGTCGCCACTAAATGTTGCACGTTTTACTTGAGTGTATTACGCGTTTATTGGAGTGTATTAACACGCCTCCGTTTAAAGGCCGTGTGCTTAACACTACTACAGCTCTGTGTATGTATTTTCAGCTCGGAGTCGCCAGGTGCCGTATTTAGACACCTCACAAGTATTTCAAGGTCAGGTTCAAAGTAATAAAACTATACACCGATTAGTAAGTTCAAACGATTGATATTTATTATACAAATATAATAAATACGCATGCATACGCTAAAGACTAATACTTATTTCTACTATTAAACGACTAAATACTTATCTAAGTAGGAACCAGCAAGGTCAGGGGACAAGGCCTTTGTTCCTTTCCGGACTGCGCCTTCTGTTCTCTAATAGTCGGCTAGAGTATAGGTAATGCCGGGGTCACGTAGCGAGCGTCGTTTGGCACTTACTGAACGATGGCTGGTGCTCAACGGCCGGTGATGAAAGACAGGATCTGGAGGCTGGAGTCGGAGTCAGAACAGCAGTCCAAGCCGGAGCACAAAAACAGCTCTGGGCCGGAGTCAACAGCAAGCCGGAGCAACAACAGACAGAACCATGTGCGGGGTCTACCTTTATAGGTCTCCCTAAGTCCGTGCCTCTTCGGGGCGGGCCTTTACCTGCCATGTATTGATTGGGTCATTTCCCAATCGATATCTTACAAATCCCCCAATCTGAGGGTCTCTTCTCGATGGGTGGGGCGGTCTCTAGGGTCTTTTGTGATGGATACTTCTGGTGCCGTTTCGTCTGGGTGTCCACTCAAAGTATCCATTCAAACTCAAATGTTGCTATTGTGTGGGCCCAGATCTGGATCGCCTCATTACTATGCAAAGCGTTTTGCTATTTACACCTTTGGTTGAGATCTTGCACCTGGCCATAAACTGGTTTCGATACGTGCAGAATGCTAATTAGCCTTTTGCAAACTGCTTGTCCTAGCTAAAACTGTTTTCTCCCTACAGCCTTAGCAGTTCTCCATTTTGGTAGCCCAGTGTCCATCTTAGGTGGCTACAACCGGTACAGGCTTGGAGGGCCGAAGGGCCTGTTCCTGTGCTGTATTGTTCTTTGTTTTTACATTCCCTGCAACAACTTTATAGATGCAGCACTTTTGCTCTAACTTTCCCTTTCAAGGACATATATCCTGACTGAGCCTGACGTATGTCTTCTTTGCAGGTCGCCCATTGTTCAGCTCCTGTTTCTCCTGCCAATGCTTGACTTTATTTTAATCAGCCCCCTATTTGAAGTTGACTCTGCCCATGTTAATTACTCTGGATTGTACTGTGATGTTGTACTAATTAAGTAATGGCATGATGAGAAAACCGGTCAACTACTTGGTACAATGTAAGAAAAGCTGACGTAGCCATTCCAATTTGCCAGACCCCTGTAAGACTGATAAGGCCGACTCCGCATAACTTAAAGCATGAATAAGATTAGAGAAGGTCAAACTATTCCAAAATGCATAGCCTCTGTAACTTAAGATAAGGTTAACCCATCATGGCCCAGGGCTATATGAGTAAGACAAGATAAGGTCAGTAATTAAGAAGTCACTGATCTTTTAATGTTCTATCAAAGGACAAGATAATGGTATGAGGGATGAGACAAAGAGTCCTATAAGGTCAGCAGGTCGCCCCTGTTTTATGACATTGCTTATGTTTCCACCTCTGATCGAATTCCTGACTAAGCTGTAGTCACGCAATCTTGATAATGATAATGTATAAATGTTGAACTTATTCTCATTGTAAGCGCGGACTTGAGGAATTAGCAGTTGATAACAACTGCTCTCTGAACTCAAGTTACAGCCATTACTGCATGCAGTATTTTCATAAATAAAGACTACTTATTTTGTCTAAACTAACTTTGTTGAGTCTTACTACCACAGTCCAGAGGCAGGAAAAATATTGACTTCTACAGTACTTTACCCTTTTCCATAATCAGCCTGAACCTAATGATACAATGATCACTGTTTCCTAAACTTTCTCCCACGGACAGTTGACCCCTTTGAATCCCAAGAACCATAGAGTCAGAGATGTCTACAACACAGAAAAGGCCCTTCGGTCCATCAGTCTGCGCCAGTCAAGAACAAGCACCCAAGTATTCTAATCCCATTTTCCAGCACTTGCACAAAATTCACATCTAAATACTTCTTAAATGTTATGAGGTCTCTGCCTCCGTCACCCTTTCAGGCAGCGAGTTCCAGATCCCCACCACCTTTGGGAGACAATGCCTCCTTTACATTGTCCTGAACATAATCTCGGAGCTCTTGACTCCCTGTACCTTTTACACTGCTGCTATCCAAGTCTATATTTGGATAATTAAAGTCCCCCATTATACTTTATTTTGGGCTTAGAATAGCAATAAGGGAAATGGCTATCAAAATGTGTCAGCAAGGGAAGAGAGCAGGCAGATTATAAAAACATAGAAAATAGGTTCAGGAATAAGCCATTCAGCCCATTGAGCCAGCACCGCCATTCAATCTGATCATGCAAATTCTGTATCACACTCCTGCTTTCTCTCCATACCCCTGATAACGGTGTGTCAGCAATTAAGACTCGAAGTTGCAAAAATGATAAATCCAAATTTAAGGCACTCTACCCAGCTACACCCAGCGAGAAGGTGGATCAATCATCCTAATGTAATAGTTAGAGGGGATTCGATTGCAAGGAGAATAGATAGACGTTTCTGTGGCTGCAAACGAGACTCCAAGATGGTATGTTGCCTCCCTGGTGCTAGGTTCAAGGGTATCTTGGAGCAGTTACAGGACATTTCCATCTCCTGGCAACTGTTGGGATCTGGCCTGAGATCATAACCCTCTTCCACAAGAGTTCTCACTACTGCGGGAAGAGAATCTTTAAATTCCTCCAAAGAGCGTTTGGTCTATTTTTAGTGCTCTTATCCATCAAATTATTTTGTTTAATTCTTCAAATTCTATATATGTCTGACCTGGTTCTTTCCTTAGATTTCTAGCTGTACCGACTAACTCAGTTTGAACCAACAATACCCACATGGCTTTTGGTCACTTCAATTGTTTAGCCACTTCCTCAAATGGAATGAAAAAGGTTTCTACATCCTTGTTGCCAAACCTTGGCAATGCTTGAATATATTTAAATATGTCCCCATTAGGATTTCAACTGGGAAGAGTTTCTCCTTCCTCTAAACATTCCTCAACTTCTGCCTTTAATTCCAACATTTTAAGTGAATATTTTCTTTTCCTTTCCAACTCCCTTTCTTCCCTTGCCAATCTTTCCATTTCTGCATCATATTTCCTCATTTCCATTTCATTTTGAAAAGCCCTCTTTTTCCTTTTCCTCTGCTATTTCCTTTCTCTCTTTTTCCTTCATTTTCAATGTCTTCAGTTCTGTTTCTTTCTGTTTACCTTTTTACTGCATTTCTAATTGTTTCATTTGTAATTGAATTGTAGCTAATTCCAATGATTCAGGCTGTATTGTCAACACATGTAAATCTGAGCTTTTCCTTGCGATTTCTCCATCTTCCTCACCCCTTCAGGTAAAGTCAACTGCATCTTTGTTTGAGACACCCTTTGTAAACCAGCCCGGGTTAGGACTAGGGTCAGGGTTAGAGTCAGGGTCAGGGTTAGAGTCAGGTCACGGTTTGAGTCAGGGTTAAGGATAGGGTCAGAGTCTGGGTTAGGGTCATGGTCAATGATGGGTCAGAGTCAAGGTCAGGATCAAGGATAGGGCCAGGGTCAGGGATAGAGTCAGGGTCATGGTTAAGGTCAGGGTTAGGATCCGGGATAGGGTCAGGATTAGGGTTAGGGATATGGTCAGGGTCAGGGTTAGGGCCAGGGTTATAGAATTATAGAATTTACAGTGCAGAAGGAGGCCATTCGGCCCATCGAGTCAGCACCGGCTCTTGGAAAGAGGAGCCTACCCAAAGTCAACACCTCCACCCTATCCCCATAACCCAGTAACCCCACCCAACACTAAGGGCAATTTTTGGACACTAAGGACAATTTATCATGGCCAATCCACCTAACCTGCACATCTTTGGACTGTGGGAGGAAACCGGAGCCCCCGGAGGAAACCCACGCACACACGGGGGAGGATGTGCAGACTCCGCACAGACAGTGACCCAAGCCGGAATCGAACCTGGGACCCTGGAGCTGTGAAGCGATTGTGCTATCCACAATGCTACCGTGCTGCCACGGTTAGCCAGGGCCAGGGTTAGGATCAAGATCACGATTAGGGTCAGGGTTAGGGTCAAGGTATGGGTCAGGTAGGGCCAGGGTCAGAGATAGGGCCAGGGTTAGGATCAGGGTCAGGTAGGGCCAGGGTCAGAGATAGGGTCAGGGTTAGGATCAAGATCATGATTAGGGTTAGGGTTAGGGTGAGGATCAGAGTCAGGGGTAGGGTTAGGATCAGGGTAAGGGTCAGGTTTAGGGTCAGGGTTAGGATCAGAGTCAGGGTTAGGGTTAGGATCAGAGTCAGGGTTAGGGTTAGGATCAGAGTCAGGGTTAGGATCAGAGTCAGGATCAGGGTAAGGGTCAGGTTTAGGGTCAGGGTTAGGGTCAGGGTTAGGATCAGGGTCAGGATCAGGGTAAGGGTCAGGTTTAGGGTCAGGGTCAGGGTCAGGGTTAGGATCAGAGTCAGGGTCAGGGTTAGGATCAGAGTCAGGATCAGGGTAAGGGTCAGGTTTAGGGTCAGGGTTAGGGTCAGGGTTAGGATCAGGGTCAGGGTTAGGTTTAGGGTCAGGGTTAGGATCAGGATCAGAGTCAGGGGTAGGGTTAGGATCAGGGTAAGGGTCAGGTTTAGGGTCAGGGTTAGGATCAGGGTTAGGATCAGGGTCAGGGTTAGGATCAGGGTCAGGATCAGGGTTAGGATCAGGGTCAGGTTTAGGTTTAGGGTCAGGATCAGGGTCAGGGTTAGGATCAGAGTCAGGGTCAGGGTTAGGATCAGGGTCAGGTTTAGGTTTAGGGTCAGGATCAGGGTCAGGGTTAGGATCAGAGGGTTAGGATCAGGGTCAGGGTTAGGATCAGAGTCAGGGTTAGGATCAGAGTCAGGGTCAGGGTTAGGATCAGAGTCAGGATCAGGGTTAGGATCAGGGTCAGGGTCAGGGTTAGGGTCAGGGTTAGGATCAGGGTCAGGGTCAGGGTTAGGATCAGAGTCAGGATCAGGGTTAGGATCAGGGTCAGGATCAGGGTCAGGGTTAGGATCAGGGTTAGGGTCAGGGTTAGGATCAGGGTCAGGGTTAGGATCAGAGTCAGGATCAGGGTCAGGGTTAGGATCAGGGTCAGGGTCAGGGTTAGGATCAGGGTCAGGGTCAGGGTTAGGATCAGAGTCAGGATCAGGGTTAGGATCAGAGTCAGGATCAGGGTTAGGATCAGAGTCAGGGTTAGGATCAGGGTCAGGGTTAGGATCAGGATCAGAGTCAGGGTCAGGATCAGGGTCAGGGTTAGGATCTCTCCTGCCACCCCAACCCTGGCGAATCCGGCACCAGGTCTCATTAGAATCGATTGTGTTCCACGTGGCACCGGTTGGTGAATCTGTCCAGGTGCGGTGCCAGATTTGCTGTCTTGGAATTCCACGAATCCTGCGCCGGCATCAACACTTACTCCATTCTCCAGCTCGGTATGTTTTCGGGGCACAGTTAGATATAGCACTTGGGCGAAGGGGATCAAAGGATATGGGGGTAAGCGGGATTAGGCTATTGAGTTGGATAATCAGCTATGATCGTGATGAATGGCAGAGCAGGTTCGAACGGCCGAGTGGCCTCCTCCTGCTCCTATTTTCTATGTTTATAAATCCTCTGTATATTTACCAAATATTGTGCATTTACAGGAGAGCTCTGTGAAGACCGAGGGAAAGAGTTTGTGTCGTGTGCCAATCACTGTCCAAGGACCTGTACTGACCTGTGGGACCATGTGCAGTGTCTGCAGGGAATATGCAAACCCGGTAAGGCATCTTCAGATAACTACATTAATCTGCACAACAACAGGCTGATTGAGATTCCAAACAGGCTGTAACCTGCAGCTCCAGGAGACAGGATACTTTTTGGGAGTCTGCAATCTCTTGTTGTCTGACAATTTGTGAATTACAGTAACTTTGTTCCTGTCCTTTTGGACTGGAAATCAGTACTTTCCTCACCCTGAACCACCCTCTGTGAGCTGCTCGCTTTTGCTCTGTACCTTGCAAGCCCATAAATGGTAGGGCAGAAGCAGGTTCAAAGGGCTGAATGGCCTGCTCCCATTTCTAATGTTTCTATCTGTCTGTCTGCCTGTCTGCAGGTTGCCGGTGTCCCAGGGGTCAGTTGCTTCAGGACTCGCACTGTGTGAGAGTGTCGGACTGTCGATGTGGACTCCCTAGTTCAAACCGCACTGTGGAATATCAGCCAGGGGACAGGATTCCAGCCCCCTGTGGAAACTGGTACGTTTGTGTTTGATATACCGAATTATAACCTGAATATGAGAAGGCAGCCATATTCCAGAGCAAGCTGAACAAGTCCCTCAGTCTCTTGACCAATCCGAGCAGGATGGGACTGCGGCAATAATTCCTTAAGGACCAGGAACAGCAAATCCTGAATAAAACTGTGGAACCCGTTAGTCCCACAAAATTCAAACCGGACACACCAATCAGTAAGAAATCAAAGCATAAACAGAACTGAATAGTTTGTGCTTCAGGTATCGATTGCCAGAGTCATCCATAGCCAAAGCTGGACATCCAAGTGCACAGTGGTTAGCACTGCTGCCTCACAGCACGAGGGACCCGGGTTCAATCCCCGGCTTGGGTCACTGTCTGTGCGGAGGCTCCCCAAGTGCTATATCCAGCCGCCTCTTGAATATATTCAATGTTTTAGCATCAACTACTTCCTGTGGTAATGAATTCCACAGGCTCACCACTCTTTGTGTGAAGAAATGTCTCCTTGGCCAGGATTCTCCGCACCTTTGGGGGCTAGGCCCGCGCCGGAGTGGTTGGCGCCACGCCGACTGCCGCCAAAACCGGCGCCAACGGCCTTTGACACCGGCCGCCCGGCGTTGGGGCTGGCCGAAAGGCCTTCGCCGGTTCGCGCATTCGCCGGTGCGTCAGCTGCTGCTGACGTCACCACCGGCGCATGCGCGGTAGGGGGGTTCTCTGCCGCCTCCGCCATGGTGGAGGCCGTGGCGGCGACGGAAGAAAAAGAGTGCCCCCACGGCACTGGCCTGCCCACTGATCGGTGGGCCCCAATTGCGGACCTGGCCACCATGGGGGCACCCCCTGGCGTCCGATCGCCCCGCGCCCCCCCCCCCCGAGCCCCGGGGGCCCGCTCGCGCCGCCAATCCCGCCGCCACCAGAGGTGGTTGAAACCACGGCGGCGGGATTGGCCTCTCAGCGGTGGGACTTCGGCCCATCGCAGGCCGCAGAATCGCCGCAGGGGGCTCGCCGATCGGCGCGGCGCAATTCCCGTCCCCGCCAATTCCCGGGTGGCGGAGAATTCCGGCCACGGCAGGGGCAGAATTTTCGCCGGCCCCTTATCTCTGTCTGAAACGGTTTGCGCTGAATCCTCAGACTGTGACCCCTGGTTCTGGACACACCCACCATTGGGAACATCCTTCCTGCATCTACCCTGTCCAGTCCTGTTAGAATTTTATTTAGTCTCTATGAGATTCCCCCTCATTCTTCTGACCTGCAGCGAGAACAATCCTGACCTCGTCAATCTCTCCTCATATGACAGTCCCACCACCCCAGGAATCAGTCTGGTAAACCTTCGCTGCACTCCCTCCATAGCAAGACCATCCTTCCTCAGAGATGGAGACCAAAACTGCCCACAATACTCCAGGTATGGCCTCACCAAGGCCCTGTACAATTGCAGCTACACATCCCTGTTTCTATACTCAAAACCTCTCGCTATGAAGGCCAACATCCCATTAGCCTTCTTTACCGCCTGCTGCGCCTGCATGCTTACCTTCAGCGACTGGTGCACAAGGACACCCAGGTCCCGCTGCACACTCCCCTCTCCCAATTTACAACCATTCAGGTAGCAATCTGCCTTCCTATTTCTGCTTTCAAACCGAATAACCTCACACTTATCCAAATTATACTGCATCTGCTATTGATTTGCCCACTTGCCCTACCTGTCCAGATCTTGCTGTAGGATCCCTGCATCCTCGTCACAATTCACCCTCCCACCTAATTTGGTATCATCTGCAAATTTTGAGATGTTACATTTTGTTCCCTCATCCAAATCATTAATATATATTGTGAATAGCTGGGGTCCCAGCACCGATCCCTGTGGTACCCCACTGGTTACTGCCTGCCAATCTGAAAAGGATCCATTAATCCCTACTCTTTGTTTCCTCTCTGCCAACCAGTTTTCTATCCACCTCAATACATTTCCCCCAATCTCATGCGCTTTAATTGTGCACAATAATCTCTTATGCAAGACTTTGT
Source organism: Scyliorhinus canicula (assembly GCF_902713615.1). Taxonomy (NCBI): domain Eukaryota; kingdom Metazoa; phylum Chordata; class Chondrichthyes; order Carcharhiniformes; family Scyliorhinidae; genus Scyliorhinus; species Scyliorhinus canicula. Next base: position 129,016 of record NC_052155.1, on the reverse strand, counting down.
CAAACGCTTTCTGAAAGTCCAAATATACCACATCGACTGGCTCCCCCTTGTTGACTGTACTGGTTACCTCTTCAAAGAATTCCAACAGATTTGTCAAGCATGGTTTTCCCTTCATAAATCCATGCTGACTCTGACTGATCCTGCCACTGCTTTCTAAATGTTCCGCTATAAAGTCCTTAATAATGGATTCAAGCATTTTCCCCGCTACAGATGTTAGGCTTACTGGTCTATAATTCCCTGCTTTCTCTCTACCTCCCTTTTTGAATATCGGAGTGACGTGAGCTACCCTCCAATCTGCAGGGACAGTTCCAGAGTCAATAGAATCCCGGAGGATGACCACCAATGCATCCACTATTTCCAGAGCCACCTCCTTAAGCACTCTGGGATGCAGATTCTCAGGCCCTGGGGATTTATCCGCCTTCAATCCCATCAATTTTCCCAGCACCATTTCTCTACTAATGTTGATCTCCCTCAGTTCTTCCCTCTCACTAAACCTTTCATTCTCCAACATTTCTGGGATCTGATTTGTGTCCTCTTTTGTGAAGACCTTTGTATATACTTTCCCCTTCTTCATCAATCCCTTGATCCTCCATTGTTGAATTCTAAACTGCTCCCAATCCTCAGACCTATTATTTTTCTTGACCAATCTGTATGCTATATTAACGACTTGGATACAGGGATAGAAGGTTCTATAGCCAAATTCACAGATGACACAAGTGGGAAAGTAAGTTGCAATGTGGAAAAAATTAATTTAAAATAAATAGATTAGGTGAGTGGACCAAAATGTGGCAGATGGCGTGGATTAGTGTCAGGTCGTCTTTTGGTTGGAAAAATAGAATGGCAAATTATTATCTAAATGGGGAGAGATTTCAGAGTCTGGGTGGGGTCTATTTTATATTTACTACAGAATTAGACTAATACTTTTCATGAAATCATAGAATTTACAGTGCCGAAGGAAGCCATTCGGCCCATCGAGTCTGCACCGGCCCTTGGAAAGAGCACCCTACCAAAGCCCACACCTCCACCCCATCCCCATAACCCAGTAACCCCACCTAATCTTTTTTTGGACACTAAGGGCAATTTATCACGGCCAATCCACCTAACCCGCACATCTTTGGGCTGTGGGAGGAAACCGGAGCACCCGGAGGAAACCCACGCAGATACGGGGAGAAGGTGCAGACTCCGCACAGACAGTGACCCAGAGCCGGGAATCGAACCCGGGTCCCTGGAGCTGTGAAGCAGCAGTGCTAAACATTGTGCTACCCTGCCTCCCATGTCGAACATTTACTGAGTAACAATCTTGTTAGGTAAAAAGGAACTGTTCAAAGTCTCTGACTCTAACTTGGGGTACCAGGGAGCAGGGGAAATCTCCCATTGGAAGTTCAACATTCCTGGACGATTCACACAGGGTCAGTGCATCAGACTTTCCAAAAGGTCGGAAAAACAGTTTGCCTTTAATAAATCCATATGAATACTTTTATAATCCACCATTTGGGAAGTGACAAAGAATTCTATCCCTAATTACTGCCCGGAATGTTCCCCCAGCTGCAGGATGAGGCTGACTAACCTCCGGGCCGGGATTCTCCAACCGGCCGCCGGGGCTGAGAATTCCCAGGGGGAAGCGTAAATCCCGCCCTGACGCCGGCTGCCCTATTGTCCGGCACCATTTTCCAGACAGCAGCGAGATTCTCGTCATGCTGGTCGGGGCCATTGACAGCGGCACTCCCGGGATTGTCCTGACTTCGATGGGCCGAGCAGCTGTCCATTTTGCCCAGTCCCGCTGGCGTGAATTACTCACCTCAGGCAGAGCGGGACCTGGCAGGTGAGTGTGCGGGGGTGGTCCTCGGGGGTGGGGGGGCTACTAATCTGCAGGCGGGCTGGATCCATGGGGGGCCGCCTTTCTGCTGCGCAGGGCCCCTGTAGGGCTCCGCCATATTGCCCGGGGGCGGGCACGGAGAACAGAACCCCCGTGCATGCCCGTAAATACACTGGCTGGTCTGCGCATGCACAAGATCACGCTGGCCGTTCCGTGCATGCGCGAATTCGCACTGGCCCTTCGGCACTGGCTGGAGCTGTGCCAACCCCACCGGTGACCACCTCGCCCCCGACAAAGGCGAGAATTTGTCACTTTCGGGGGCCATTGGATCCGGAGTTGTTGGCGACAGTTTTCCCGCTGGCGTGGGGACCGAGCCTCATTTTCAGAGAATCCCACCCAGGTGTCTTTCCACTTTGACCACATTGACCTCTTCTTTTCCAGTACCTGTGTCAATGGCACATTTGACTGCAGTGATTCAGGGTGTCAGGAGCTGAGTGTCTGGTCCACGTGGAGCACGTGTTCCAGAAGCTGTGGTGTTGGGCAGCGAACTCGCAGTCGTAACTGTGTGGGGACAGTGAACAGCCCATCCTGCGAGGAAGAGATGGTGCAAACAGAGGAGTGCAACCAGGAACCTTGTTCAGGTGAGAGCTTGAGGCACCACAGCTGTTAAACATAAGACCATAAGTCATAGCAGCAGGATTAGGCCACTCGGCCCATCAAGTCTGCTCCGCCATTCAATCATGGCTGATATTGTTCTCATCCCCATGCTCCTGCCTTCTTCCCATAACGCCTGATCCCTTTATTAATCAATAGAACATAGAACATAGTACGGGCCCTTCGGCCCTCGATGTTGCGCCGACCTGTGAAACCATCTGAAGCCTATCTGACCTACACTATTCCATTTTCATCCATATGTCTATCCAGTGACCACTTAAATGCCCTTAAAGTTGGCGAGTCTACTACTGTTGCAGGCAGGGCGTTCCACACCCCTACTACTCTCTGAGTAAAGAAACTACCTCTGACATCTGTCCTATATCTATCACCCCTCAATTTAAAGCTATGTCCCCTCGTGTTGGTCATCACCATCCGAGGAAAAAGACTCTCACTGTCCACCCTATCTAACCCTCTGACTATCTTATATGTCTCTATTAAGTCACCTCTCAGCCTTCTCCTCTCTAACGAAAACAACCTCAAGTCCCTGAGCCTTTCCTCGTAAGACCTTCCCTCCATACCAGGCAACATCCTAGTAAATCTCCTCTGAACCCTTTCCAAAGCTTCCACATCCTTCCTATAATGTGGTGACCAGAACTGCACGCAGTACTCCAGGTGCGGCCGCACCAGAGTTATGTACAGCTGCAGCATGACCTTGTGGCTCCAAAACTCAATCCCCCTACTGATAAAGGCAGCAGGGTAGCATGGTGGTTAGCATAAATGCTTCACAGCTCCAGGGTCCCAGGTTCGATTCCCGGCTGGGTCACTGTCTGTGTGGAGTCTGCACGTCCTCCCCCTGTGTGCGTGGGTTTCCTCCGGGTGCTCCGGTTTCCTCCCACAGTCCAAAGATGTGCGGGTTAGGTGGATTGGCCATGCTAAATTGCCCGTAGTGTCCTAATAAAAGTAAGGTTAAGGGGGGGTTGTTGGGTTACGGGTATAGGGTGGATACGTGGGTTTGAGTAGGGTGATCATGGCTCGGCACAACATTGAGGGCCGAAGGGCCTGTTCTGTGCTGTACTGTTCTATGTTCTATGTTCTAAGGCTAGCACACCATATGCCTTCTTAACAGCGCTATTAACCTGGGTGGCAACTTTCAGGGATTTATGTACCTGGATGCCAAGATCTCTCTGTTCATCTACACTACCAAGAATCTTGCCATTAGCCCAGTACTCTGCATTCCTGTTACTCCTTCCAAAGTGAACCACCTCACACTTTTCCGCATTAAACTCCATCTGCCACCTCTCAGCCCAGCTCTGCAGCTTATCTATGTCCCTCTGTATCCTATAACATCCCTCAGCACTATCCACAGCTCCACCGACCTTCGTGTCATCTGCAAATTGACTAACCCATCCTTCTACACCCTCTTCCAGGTCATTTATAAAAATGACAAACAGCAGTGGCCCCAAAACAGATCCTTGCGGTACACCACTAGTAACTGAACTCCAGGATGAACATTTGCCATCAACCACCACCCTCTGTCTTCTTTCAGCTAGCCAATTACTGATCCAAACCGCTAAATCACCTTCAATCCCATACTTCCTTATTTTCTGCAATAGCCTACCGTGGGGAACCTTATCAAACGCCTTACTGAAATCCATATACACCACATCAACAGCTTTACCCTGATCCACCTGTTTGGTCACCTTCTCAAAAAACTCAATAAGGTTTGTGAGGCACGACCTACCCTTCGCAAAACCGTGTTGACTATCGCTAATCAACTTGTTCTTTTCAAGATGATTATAAACCCTATCCCTAAAGGACATAAAGGACATATAGATACATAGATACATAGAAGATAGGAGCAGGAGGAGGCCTTTTGGCCCTTCGAGCCTGCTCCGCCATTCATCACGATCATGGCTGATCATCCAACTCAATAGCCTAATCCTGCTTTCTTCCCATAGCCTTTGATCCCATTCTCCCCAAGTGCGATATCCAGCCGCTTCTTGAATATATTCAATGTTTTAGCATCAACTACTTCCTGTGGTAATGACTTCCACAGGCTCACCACTCTTTGTGTGAAGAAATGTCTCCTTGGGCGGGATTCTCCCCTACCTGGCGGGGCGGGGGGTCCCGGCGTAGCGGAATGTCGCCAACCACTCCGGCGTCGGGCCTCCCCAAAGGTGCGGAATTCTCCGCCCTCACATTGAGGGGCTAGGCCCGCGCCAGAGGGGTTCCCGCTCCGGCGATGGCGCCAAAACTGGCTCCAGCGGCCTTTGACGCCCGCCGGCCGGCGTCGGGGCTGGCCAAAAGGCCTTCGTTGGTTCACGCATGCGCCGGTGTGTCAGCTGCCGCTGACATCACCACCGGCGCATGCGCGCTGGGGGATTCTCTTCCCCCTCCGCCATGGTGGAGGCCGTGGCGGCGGCGGAAGAAAAAGAGTGCCCCCACAGCACTGGCCCGCCTGCCGATCGGTGGGCCCCGATCGCGGGCCTGGCCACCGTGGGGGCACCCCCCGGGGTCTGATCGCCCCGCCCCCCCCCCCCCCCAGGACCCCGGGATCCCGCTCGCGCCGCCAATCCCGCCGCCACCAGAGGTGATTGAAACCACGGCGGCGGGCGAGGCCTCTCAGTGGCGGGACTTCGGCCCATTGCGGGCCGGAGAATCGCCGCAGGGGGCACGCCAATCAGCGCGGCGCGATTCCCGCTCCCGCCAATTCCCGGGTGGCGGAGAATTCCAGCCACGGCGGGGGCGGGATTTTCACCGGTCCCGGGCGACAGGGTCAGAGAATTTCACCCCTTATCTCTATCCGAAATGGTTTACCCTGAATCCTCAGACTGTGATCCCTGGTTCTGGACACACCCATCATTGGTAACATCTTCCCTGCATCTACCCTGTCTACTCCTGTTAGAATTTTATTAAGTCTCTATGAGATCCCCCCTCATTCTTCTGAACTCCAGCGAGAACAATCCCAACCTAGTCAATCTCTCCTCATATGACAGTCCCACCATCCCTGGAATCAGTCTGGTAAACCTTCACTGCACTCCCTCGAGAGATCACAGATCACAGAATTTACAGTGCAGAAGGAGGCCATTCGGCCAATCGAGTCTGCACCGGCTCTTTTTGAAAGAGCACCCTACCCAAGCCGACACCTCCACATTATCCCCATAACCCAGTAACCCCACCCAACACTAAGGGCAATTTTAGACACTGAGGGCAATTTATCATGGCCAATCCTCCTAACTTGCACATCTTTGGACTGTGGGAGGAAACCGGAGCACCCGGAGGAAACCCACGCACACACGGGAAGAACATGAAGACTCCGCACAGACAGTGACCCAAGCCGGGAATGGAACCTGGGAACCCTGGAGCTGTGAAGCAACTGTGCTACCGTGCTGCCCGCGGGTTTTTATGAAGCCAGGCCCGAGAGCATTACTTTGGGTCACTATGCCATTGCCTCCACCTGCACTAATAACAGTGTTCACCTCGGGTCTCCGAAGTCCAGTTAACGCTACAGTCTGTGCCATACTGATCTATATGTTCGTTCCCTTTCAGAATCCTCCCTATTACCCCCCACAACTCCCATGGGCTTTCCCTGCAATGTCCAACATGCTGATCAAACATGTCCCACCCTGTTACAATGGTAACATTCAGATTTCCAAGGCTCACTTCCACCCCCGTTACCTTCCTTTCCGGTTTGAGCAGCAGATCCCAGAGTATTCCCAGATAGCCATTCTTTACCTTGTCTACCCTCCGTCCTCCCAATCTCCCATTTCCTATCATTCTCAAAATTATGGGGATGATGGAACATAGGTTTATATTTATGGATTAGCTCATAATGGTCGGCCATAATTGCTGCTCGTCCAGGAGTTTGCACCCTCTGTCCTTCAACTTGGGTTCTTTTTATCGAAGACAGCGAATTCTCAAACTCCTCTAAGAGACTGACCACTCTCAGAGCCTCACAGGTAGTTTCAACTCCCAATGCTCAGACCCACCTATTAAAATTGACCTGCTCAACGCTTTGAAATTCTTTCACTTTTATAAACCTGGGCCTTCACTCTGAAGATCTGTCTCAGGCCTGTTTAATTCTTGTCTCCAACTCCACCAGAACGATCAACAGCTTGTCTGAGAAAAACGGAGTATCAGAGTAGCCGCTTACATGAGATTGTGGAGAGGGTGTAGGGAGATTGACAAGAAAGTTCTCTCCAGCTCTGTCTTCAAGCATTAACCACTCACAGGCTGGATAGTGGGAAGGAGCCGGCATCTCCGCTTGCCTGGAGGCAGCTCCAGCTGAGGTGTTTTAGAGAGTTCTACCTTTTTTAAGAAGACAGAAAACTACAAAGAGTTTCCTTCAGTTCGGAGTTCAAACTGAAACAAACTTGGAAACAGTCTTGCAGAGAAAAGGGACATTCCAGAAAGGCGAACACCAATCAACATGAACTATGAGCTAATAGCCCGACAAAGTAAACAGCTCATTGGCTGACAACCAAGTCCATCAAGATGGGTCATCACTGATGTCAGCACAACAAAGAGAACAAAGAAAATTACAGCACAGGAACAGGCCCTTCGGCCCTCCCAGCCTGCGCCGATCCAGATCCTTTATCTAAACCTGTCTCCTATTTTCCAAGGTCTACAGAATGGATTCCTTTTTTTTAAATGAAAGATAAAGTCCATCTTAAAGGTATCGGTTAATTTTTGACCAGGTACAAAAATTATAAAAGCCAAAATAACAGAAAATAAAGGGGATACACAACGAAAACAAGGTTTATACAGGGGATCCTTAGACTGTTAAAAAATAAGGCGTCGCCCATTTACGACAAACAAAAAATAAAGATCAAAGAAATGTACAGCACAGGAACAGGTCCTTTGACCCTCCAAGCCCGTGCCGACCATGCTGCCCGTCTAAACTAAAATCTTCTACACTTCCTGGGTCCGTATCCCTCTATTCCCATCCTATTCATGTATTTATCAAGATGCCCCTTAAACGTCACTATTGTCCCTGCTTCCACCACCTCCTCCGGCAGCGAGTTCCAGGCACCCACTACCCTCTGTGTAAAAAACTTGCCTCGTACATCTCCTCTAAACCTTGCCCCTCGCACCTTAAACCTATGCCCCCCAGTAATTGACCCCTCTACCCTGGGGAAAAGCCTCTCTGACTGTCAATATTCTTGAGGGTTCTGCCATTTACTATATATTTCTCACCTGTATTAAAATTTCCAAAATGCATTACCTCACATTTGTCCGGATTAAACTCCATCTGCCATCCAAGATAGTCAGAGGGTTAGATAGGGTGGACAGTGAGAGTCTTTTTCCTCGGATGGTGATGACCAACATGGGGGGACATAGCTTTAAATTGAGGGGTGATAGATATAGGACAGATGTCAGAGGCAGTTTCTTTACTCAGAGAGTAGTAGGGGTGTGGAACGCCCTGCCCGCAATAGTAGTAGACTCGCCAACTTTAAGGGCATTTAAGTGGTCACTGGATAGACATATGGATGAAAATGGAATAGTGTAGGTCAGATAGGCTTCAGATGGTTTCACAGGTCGGCGCAACATCAAGGGCCGAAGGGCCCGTACTGCGCTGTAGTGTTCTATGTTCTATGTTCTATCTCTCCGCCCAAATCTCCAAACAATCTAAATCCTGCTGCATCCTCTGACAGTCCTCATCGCTATCCGCAATTCCACCAACCTTTGTGTCGTCTGCAAACTTACTAATCAGACCAGTTACATTTTCCTCCAAATCATTTATATATACTACGAACAGCAAAGGTCCCAGCACTGATCCCTGCGGAACACCACTAGTCACAGCCCTCCAATCAGAAACTCACCGTGCGACTGACCCTCTGTCTGACTGAGCCAGTTCTGTATCCCTGGGATGGGCAGGGAGTTACAATCGGATCAGCCATGATCCTATTGAATGGTGGAGCAGGCTTGAGGGACCAAGCTGCCTCCTGCTGCTCCGTGAGCAGGATTCTCCATAACATCTATTCAACTGTTTTCACAGGTTGTCCAGGAAACCAAATCTTCAGCAGCTGTGCCAATGTTTGTCCAGAGAGCTGCTTAGATCTTCAATCTGAGATACAGTGTCAACGAGAAGCCTGTCAGTCTGGCTGCCATTGCCCACCTGGGAAGGTGAGTCCATTTGTTACTCCAGTGCCCACTGGATAGCTGAACCTGTTGTTCCATTTGTTCCTTTCCTCTACCCACCTCGACAGGTGAGATTGTATTTTCCTTAAAGCCAAATGCACATATGAGTTTGTTCATCATTGTTTAAGCTCCGGTAAGGGTAAGGACTTGTTTGATTTTTTTAAAGTCTTCTAAATTTTGAAATTTAAAGGGTTTAGTCACGGCAGGAGAGCTCAAAGCTATGGTTTGCTCCTCCTGCTTCATGTGGGAATCCAGGATCACTTCCAGTGCCTGGGACCAGCATGTGTGCAGGAAGCGTGTCCATCTGCAGCTCCTGGAAGCTCGGGTTTCCGAAGCTGGAGCGGCGGCTGGGACCCTGTGGAGCATCCGCGAGTCGGAGAGCATCGTGGATAGCGGGTTTAGAGAGGTGGTCACGCTGTAGTGAAGGGACTTGAGGAAGGAAGGGAATGGGTGACCACCAGGCAATCCATGGGAAACAGGCAGATTGTTTGGGAGTCCCCTGGGGTCTCGCTCACAAATCGATTTTACGTTCTGGAGGCTGGTTCCTCCAGGGAGTGTAGACAGAGCCAAGCTTCTGGCACCAAGAGCAGCTGTACAGGAGGGGCGGGGGGTGGGAAGAAAATATCTGCAAGAATTCAGGGGGTTGGGGCAGCACAGTGGTTAGCACTGCCGCCTCACGGCTCCGAGCATCCGGGATCGATCCCCACCCCGGGTCACTGTCTATTTGGAGTTTGCACATTCTCCCCGTGTCGCACCCCCACAACTCAAAAAGATGTGCAGGGTATGTGGATTGGCCACGTTAAAATTGTCCCTTAATTGGAAAAAAAAAAGAATTAGGCACTCTAAATTTAAAAAAAAGAATTCAGGAAGTTAGGCTTTCGACTAAAAATCAGGGCCTTTCGGGTTGTTATCTCCGGATTACACCCAGTGCCACGTGCTAGTGAGTACAGGAATAGGAGAATGTAGCTCAAGAATTGGTGCAGGAGGGAGGGTTTTAGATTCCTGGATCATTGGGGCCGTTTCTGGGGAAGGTGGGACCTGTACAAGTGGGACGGTCTGCACCTGAATCACAGTGGGACTAACATCCTTGCTGGCGAGTTTGCTGGTGCTGTTGGGAGGAGTTTAAACTAGTTTGGCAGCGGGAGGGACGCAGACTGTTAGCAGAATAGGGACCCAGTGTATGACAGAAAAGCAATCAGGTCAGAGGGAATGCAGCGGTAATAAGTTTCAGGAGAGTAAGACATGGCTGAATGGCCTCTACTTTAATGCCAGGAGTATTACAGATAAAACGGTTGAGTTAAGGGCACAGAATTGTGATATAGTAGCCATCAGCGAGACATGATTGAGTGAGGGGCAGGATTGGCAGCTCAACATCCTGGGATATAGAATCTTCAGGCGAGACAGAGGAGGGGGTAAAGGAGAGGGAGGCATTGTATTATTAGTTCAGGAGATGGCAACTGAGGTAAGGAGAGATAATATCTTGGCAGGGGCATCAGTGAAGTTTTATGGGTGGAGCTTAGGAATAATAAAGGGACAGCCACGTTGCGAGGTGTTTATTATAGACCCCCAGATAAAAAGTGGGAAATTGAGGAGCAAATATGTGCACAATTCGTAAAAATAATAATAGAATCCCTACAGTGCAGAAGGAGGCCATTCGGCCCATTGAGTCTGCACCGGCCATGGAAAGAGCACCCTATTTAAGCTCATGCCTCCACCCTATACCGGTACCCAGTGACCTCACCTAACCTTTTGGACAATTTTGGGGGCAGTTTAGCACGGCCAATCCACCTAACAGCACATCTTTGGATTTGGGAGGAAACCGGAGCACCCGGAGGAAGCCCACACAGACACTGGGAGAACGTGCAAAATCCACACGCTCAGTTACCCAAGGCTGGAATTGAACCCGGGTCCCTGAAGCTGTGAGACAGCTGTGCTAACCACTAGGCCGACGTGTTGCCCCAAAGGGTAATTATATTTGGTGATTTAAATTTTCCCAACATTAATTGTGATAATCACCATGTTAAGGGCTTAGATTTAGTGGGGTTCTTAAAATGTATACAGGAGAACTTTATACCTCAATATGTAGAGGGTCCAACAAGGGATGGTGCAGAGCTGGACCTAATTATGGGGAATGAAACCAGACAGGTGGTTGATGTGTTGGTGGGGGAGCATTTTGGTGATAGCGACCACAACATGGTACAATTTATGTTTGTTGTGGATAAAGAAATGGACAAGTTACAAAAAAAGGTTTTGGGTTTAGGGGGAAAGTGGATTTTAGTAAAATAATGCAGGATCTGGCTAAGGTAGACTGGAAAGAGTTACTTGCGGGGAAATCTACAGAACAGCAGTGGAGGATGTTCAAAGAGGAAATGGGGGACTTCCGGTTGCGGCGATGCGGAGCTAAGCCACACGTTCGGCAGCTCCCGCTATTAAAGGACTTTCGGGCCTATTTTAGGGCCCCAAACGGCGCTGTTTCGACGATTCCCGGTGGGGGAAGGTGTTTGGAGGAACATTCCCCAAAATTTATGGTGCGTACCCGGAGTGGGGCAAAGGAAAAGGCTGCAGCAGCTCCCCAGGAAAAGCGGGGGAAGGAGGACAAAATGGCGGCCGGCGGAGCACCCGAGGATTGGAGGCAGTGGGCGCAGGAGCAGCAAGCTGCTCTTCTGCGCTGTTTTGCGGAGCTGAAGGCTGAGTTGCTGGACTCCCCGAATGCGACTACCAACAAGCTGCTTGAGACCCAGACGGCCCAGGGGGTGGCCATTCGGGAGTTGCAGCAGCAGGCTGCTGATCTACCAGGACTGGAGTGCGGAGGTGGCTAAGCGGCGGGCCGGGTTCAACCGGATGAAGGCGGTGCTGCATGCCAAGCAGGTCAGATTTGGAATGCTGCAGCCTGCGCGTCTGTGGGTGACATACAAGGACCGGCACCACTACTTCGAGTCCCCAAAGGAGGCGTGGGCCTTTGTACAGGCGGAGAAGCTGGACTCAAACTAGGGTCTGGGGGCTGTGGGGTCCGGTGCACTATGGTCGTTGCTGTTTTTGCTGTTGCTGTTTTTGTAACTTTGACATGTGTTTTTTATGCTGGTTTTTTGCTCTGTTTCCGGGTGGGTCTGTTGGGTATGGTTTTGGGTTATGTGGGGAATGTTGGGGGTTTGTTTTTTTAAATTTTCTCTTCTGTACGGGGCTGGGGGATGGGGTGGAGCTGGAATTTGGGGAGCTGCGTCAGAAGGGTGGGGTGGGGCAGTGTGAAAGCACGGGCTTTCCTCTGGTTTCTCGCGCTGCGGGGCAGGGGGGGTGGAGCTGGTGGTGGGGGCGTGGCCTCAACTGGTTTTTTCCCGCGCTGAAGCGGTGCCAAGGAGGTGTGGCAGGAGGGGGGACGACCCCATGTCGGGAGGGGCCGGGTTTTGGCGGGAGTTGCCGGGGTCGGCAGAAGTCAGCTGACTCACGGAAGTACCATGGAGGGTGCGTCGCGGCTAGGAGGGGTCCTAGCCTGGGGGGTGGGGGGGTGGGGGGGATACCGGGTTGCTGCTGGAATGGCCAGGAAGGAGCTGGTGTGGGCCGGGGGGGTAGAGGAGAGGCGTTATCGCCATGGGGAACGGGTCGGGCGGGGCGAGCTGGCCTGGGGCGAGCAGTCGATGAGCTATGGCTAGTCGGCGGGGGAGGGGGGGCGGGGTGCCCTCTGATGCGGCTGATCACCTGGAACGTGAGGGGGCTGAATGGGCCGGTTAAGCGGGCTCGGGTATTTTCTCATCTGAAGGGGCTGAAGGCGGAGGTGGCTATGCTCCAGGAGACCCACCTGAAGGTGGCGGACCAGGTTCGTCTGAGGAAGGGGTGGGTGGGGCAGGTTTTCCACTCAGGATTAGACGCGAAGAACCGGGGGTGGCGATTCTGGTGGGGAAGAGGGTGGCGTTCGAGGCGTCTGAGGTGGTGTCGGACAAGGAGGGCAGATATATTATGGAGAAGGGTAGGCTGCAGGGAGAGAAGGTGGTGCTGGTTAATGTATATGCCCCGAATTGGGATGATGCTGGCTTCATGAGGCGCTTGTTGGGCCGCATTCCAGACCTGGAGGCAGGGGGCCTGATCATGGGGAGAGACTTTAACACAGTGCAGGATCCCCCACTGGACCGGTCCAGTTCAAGGACGGGTAGGAGACCGGCGGCGGCCAAGGTGCTGAGGGGATTCATGGACCAGATGGGAGGGGTGGATCCCTGGAGGTTTGGGAGGCCGAGAGCGCGGGAGTATTCCTTTTTCTCCCATGTCCATAGGGTCTATTCCCGAATAGATTTTTTCATCCTGAGCAGGGGATTGATCCCGAAGGTGCAGGATGCAGAGTATTCGGCCATAGCGATCTCAGACCATGCTCCGCACTGGGTTGATCTGGAGATGGGGGAGGCGCGGGACCAGCGCCCGCTGTGGCGCCTGGATGTGGGGATGCTGGCTGATGAGGAGGTGTGTAGGAGGGTCCGGGGAAGTATTGAGGGGGTATCTTGAGACCAACGACACGGGGGAGGTCCGGGTGGGGATGGTCTGGGAGGCTCTGAAAGCAGTGATCCGGGGGGAGCTGATTTCCATCCGGGCCCACAGGGAAAGGAGGGAGAGGAGGGAGAGGGAGAGACTGGTGGGGGAGCTCCTAGATGTGGATAGGAGATATGCGGAGGCACCGGAGGAGGGGTTGCTGGGGGAACGGCGTAGTTTGCAGGCCAAGTTCGACTTGTTGACCACCAGAAAGGCGGAGACACAGTGGAGGAGGGCGCAAGGCGTGGGGGAGAAGGCGAGCAGGATGTTGGCGCATCAGCTCCGTAGGCGAGATGTGGCTAGGGAAATTGGTGGAGTGACGGATAAGGGTGGGAATGTGGTGCAGAGGGGGCAGAGGTGAACGGGGTCTTTAGGGACTTCTACAAGGAACTGTACCGGTCGGAGCCACCGATGGGGGGGGGGGGGGGGAGGTGGATGGAGAGCTTCATGAACAGGCTACGTTTCCCAAAGGTGCAAGAGGAGCTGGTGGAGGGGCTGGGGGCGCCGATAGAGTTGGAGGAGCTAGTCAGAGGGATTGGTCAAATGCAGTCAGGAAAGGCGCCGGGGCCGGATGGGTTCCCGGTGGAATTTTATAAAAAGTATGCGGACCTGGTGGGCCCCCTATTGGTGCGAGCCTTCAATGAGGCATGGGGGGGTGGGGGGGGGGGGGGGGCTTTGCCCCCGACGATGTCACGGGCGCTGATTTCCCTGATCCTGAAGCGGGATAAGGACCCTTGCAGTGTGGATCATACAGGCCAATCTCGCTCCTCAATGTTGACGCTAAGTTGCTGGCGAAGATCCTGGCCACCAGGATAGAGGACTGTGTGCCAGGGGTGATACACGAGGATCAGACAGGATTTGTCAAGGGAAGGCAGCTCAACACGAATGTGCGGAGATTGTTAAATGTCATTATGATGCCGGCGGTGGAGGGGGAGGCGGAGATAGTGGTGGCGCTGGATGCAGAGAAGGCGTTTGATAGAGTTGAGTGGGGGTACCTGTGGGAGGTGCTGGAGCGGTTCGGATTCAGGGAGGGGTTCATCAAATGGGTGAGGTTGCTCTATGAGGCCCCGATGGTGAGTGTAGTTACCAATGGAAGGAGAGCAGAGTACTTCAGGCTCTACCGTGGGACCAGGCAGGTGTGCCCCCTGTCCCCCTTGCTTTTTGCACTGGCGATAGAACCTTTGGCTTTGGCGCTGAGGGAGTCGGGGAGGTGGAGGGGCCTGGTGCGGGGTGGGGAAGAACATAGGGTATCGCTGTATGCGGACGACCTGCTGTTGTATGTGGCGGACCCAGAGGGGGGAATGCCGGGTGTGATGGAGCTGTTGGCTGAGTTTGGGGGCTTCTCGGGCTATAAGCTGAATCTGGGTAAGAGTGAGGTATTTGTAGTACACCCGGGTGATCAGGAGGAGGGAATTGGGAGGCTCCCGTTTAAGAGGGCAATGAAGAGTTTCAGATACCTGGGGGTGCAGGTGGCCAGGAGTTGGGGGACTCTCCATAAGCTTAATTTTACCAGGCTTGTGGAGCAGATGGAGGAGGAATTCAAAAGGTGGGACATGGTGCCGCTATCGCTGGCGGGTAGAGTGCAGTCCGTCAAAATGACGGTTCTCCCGAGGTTCTTGTTCCTCTTTCAGTGTTTGCCCATTTTATCCCTAGGGCCTTTTTTAGGAGGGTGACTAGCAGCATCATGAGCTTTGTTTGGGTTCATGGGACCCCGAGAGTGAAGAGGGTCTTCTTGGAGCGGGGTAGAGATGGTGGGGGGCTGGCGTTACCCAATCTCTCGGGGTATTATTGGGCGGCCAATGTGTCGATGATGCGCAAGTGGGTGATGGAGGGGGAGGGGGCAGCATGGAAACGGATGGAGAGGGCGTCCTGTGGAGATACAAGCCTGGGGGCCCTGGTAACGGCGCCGTGGCCGCTCCCTCCTACGAGGTATACCACGAGTCCGGTGGTGGCAGCTACCCTCAAGATTTGAGGGCAGTGGAGGCGACATAGGGGGGGAAGTGGGGGCTCGATGGAGGCTCCGTTAAGGGGGAACCATCGGTTCGTCCCGGGGAACATTGATGGGGGGTTCCAGGGTTGGCACAGAGCGGGCATCAGACAGCTGAGGGACCTGTTCATTGATGGGAGGTTTGCGAGCTTGGGGGAGTTGGAGGAGAAATTTGGGCTCCCCCCGGGGAACATGTTCAGGTATCTGCAGGTAAAGGCGTTTGCTAGATGTCAGGTGGAGGGATTCCCTTCGCTTCCCGCGAGGGGGGTGAGTGACAGGGTGCTTTCGGGGGTCTGGGTCGGGGAGGGGAAGATATCTGATATCTACAAGGTAATGCAGGAGGTGGAGGAGGCGTCAGTAGAGGAGCTGAAAGCTAAGTGGGAGGGGGTGCTGGGGGAGCAGATCGAGGATGGGACATGGGCTGATGCCCTGGAGAGGGTTAACTCTTCCTCCTCATGTGCACGGCTTAGCCTCATCCAATTCAAGGTGCTGCACCGGGCCCACATGTCCGGGTCTAGGATGAGTAGGTTCTTTGGGGGCGAAGACAGGTGTGTCAGGTGTTCGGGGAGTCCAGCGAACTCCCCGAAGGGGGGGGGGGGGGGGGGGGAGGGGGGGGGGGGAGGAAGGGGGGGGGGGGGGGGGGAAAGGGGGGAGGGGGGGGGGAAAGGGGGGGGGGGAGGTGTGATACATGTATTGATACGGTCTTGGGGGTGTTACAGTTATTATGGTGTTTTATTGTTGCTTTTCATTGTTTGTTGTTATATTTTCTGTAAAAAATTCCAATAAAAATTATTTTAAAACAAAAGAGGAAATGGGGAGGGTACAGGCCCAACATGTTCCCTCTGGGCGGATAGGAAGGTGTAACAAGCCCAGAGAAACATGGATGACCAGAGATATTCAGGACACAATGAAAAGGAAGAGAGGCTTTTAGTGACAACAAGGGAGCAAATCATCAGAGGCATAGTGGAGTACAGAAAGTGCAGGAACTTAACAAAGCAATTAGGAGAACAAAGAGGGGATATGAGAAATCTCTAGCTGCTAAATGTAGGGAAAATCCCAAGATATTCTATAAGTAAATCAATGTGACGAGGATAACCAGGGAAAGAGTGGGGTCCATTAGGGACCAAGAGGGAAATTTGTGGGTGGAGCCAGAGGACATTGGTGGGGTGTTGAACGAATATTTCACATCTGTCTACACCCAAGAGATTGAGGAGGTAGATATGGAACTCGGAGAGAGACTGTGAGGTTCTTGAGCAAATTAGCATAGAGTGGGACAAGGTATTGGAAGTGTTATTTCCTGTAGTTCCTGTAGGTATTGGAAGTGTTGTTTCCTGCATGACACACACTCCCGTCTGCATCAATGGCTCCAAAGTGGAGATGGTTGGTAGCTTTAAGTTCCTGGGGGTCACCATCACCAACAGTCTGTCCTGGTCCACTCACGTTGATGTAACAGTCAAGAAAGCCCAACAACGCCTCTACTTCTTGCAGAAGCTAAAGAAATTTGGCATGTCTGCATCGACTCTCACAAACTTCTGCAGATGTGCCATAGAGAGCATCCTATCCGGCTGCATCACAGCCTGGTATGGCAACTGCTCGGTACAAGATCACAAGTGTGGTGAACTCAGCCCAACGCATCACACAAGCTTGCCACCCCCACATTGATTCTGTCTACACCTCCCACTGCCTCAGGAAGGCAGACAGCATTATCAGAGACCCCCTCCCACCCAGGCATTGCCTTCTTCCAGAGCCTTCCATCAGGCAGAAGGTACAGAAGTCTGAAGACTCGCACATCCAGAGATAGGAACAGCTTCTTCCCCACAGCTACAAGACTCCTCAACGACTTCCCCCTCGGACTGATCTGTTCCCTGGAAGAACACTATTCACGACGCCCTATGCTGCTCTTGCTCATGTATTTACTTTGTTTGGCCCCTTGTTCCGCACTGTAACCAATCACTGTTTGTCGATGGACCATTTGTCAATGTTCCCTGGTGATTATTCTTGTGTCTACTGTGTACGTTCCCTCGGCCGCAGAAAAATACTTTTTGCTGTACTTCGGTACATGTGACAATAAATCAAATCAATCAATCAATCTGTTACTGAGCCAACTTTTTATCTGGTTTGTCACTTTGCCCTGTATGCCATGGTCTTTCACTTTCTTGGCCAATCTGCCAGGCGGAACGTTGTCAAATGCCTTGCTAAAATCAATGGGCGGGATTCTCCGTTGGCCGACTCCGAAATTGGGATGTGTGATCGGGCTGAAATCGTGGCAGGTGCCAGTTTGATACCGAATCGCAATGCTCCGCCTCTTCTAAAACAGCGTCAATGTGACACACACATGGTTTAATCACCATTCACATATCATTAGTGGGCGCACCCACGATTCTCCGCCTCCGATGGGCCGTGTTCCCGACGGCGCGCTCAGAACCCGTGAACCTGGAATGCTGGCTGCTGAGAGAGAGAGAGGGCGTACGGACAGTTTCCAGCACCGCCATATTCACCAACAGTCGTGTCGCAGGCCAGGGGGCTTTAGCCAGGGCCGGGGGAAGTAGTGGGGGTGGCCGGGAGATGGGCTGTGGGGTCAAAGAAAATTACAGCACAGGAACAGGCCCTTCGGCCCTCCCAGCCTGCGCCGATCCAGATCCTTTATCTAAACCTCTTGCCTATTTTCCAAGGATCTACTTCCCTCTGTTCCCCGCCCGTTCATGTATCTGTCTAGATGCATCTTAAATGATGCTATCGTGCCCGCCTCTACCACCTCCGCTGGCAAAGCGTTCCAGGCACCCACCACCCTCTGCATAAAAAACTTTCCACGCACATCTCCCTTAAACTTTCGCCCTCTCACCTTGAAATCGTGACCCCTTGTAACTGACACCCGCACTCTGGGGAAAAAGCTTGTTGCTATCCACCCTGTCCATACCTCTCATAATTTTGTAGACCTCAATCAGGTCCCCCCTCAACCTCTGTCTTTCCAACGAAACAATCCTAATCTACTCAACCTTTCTTCATAGCTAGCACCGTCCATACCAGGCAACATCCTGGTGAACCTTCTCTGCACCCTCCCTAAAGCATCCACATCCTTCTGGTAATGTGGCGACCAGAACTGCACGCAGTATTCCAAATGTGGCCTAACCAAAGCCCTATACAACTGTAACATGACCAGCCGACTCTTGTACCCGTCCGATGAAGGCAAGCACGCTGTATGCCTTCTTGACCACTCTATCGACCTGCATTGCCACCTTCAGGGTACAATGGACCTGAACTCCCAGATCTCTCTGTACATTAATTTTCCCCAAGACCCTTCCATTGACCATATAGTCCGCTCTTGAATTTGATCTTCCAAAATGCATCACCTCGCATTTGCCTGGATTGAACTCCATCTGCCATTTCTCTGCCCAACTCTCCAATCTATCTATATTTTGTTGTATTCTCTGACAGTCCTCCTCGCTATCTGCAACTCCACCAATCTTAGTCTTAGGGTCGGGATGGATGGGTACACAACACCATTACCGCAGCCGGCAAGGCAGCCATGCAGCTGCACATGCCAGTGACCACCCGCTTTAAACCTGGTGCACTGGGTCGTATCGGTGACCCCCCCTTGGGTGACCCGAGTCGACCCATCAGCTGTACGGACGCTCCAGCACAACGTGTCCCATCTTTTCAGCCCTGATCTGTGTGTGTGTGTGTGTGTGTGTGTGTGTGTGTGGGGAGGGGTGTATAGTTCTGTGTGTGTCTGTGTGTGTGTGGGGGGGGTATATAGTCTACACGTGGCTGCAGCTTGTCAGCCCTGTGAGTGTCCATCAGGGACCCGGCAAGTCCCGCACCATTTCTGTGGGTTTCGATGGTGTTCTGCGCTGTGCTGGTGCTAGCCCCTCACCAGTAGTAGAATCGGTGCGGGTGTGGCGCCGATTTTTCTGACATGGAACACCCCGATCCTCCATTGGCGTCAACACTTAGACCAAGAAACGGGGATTCTAGCCCCATGTACACCACATCCACCGCGTTACCTTCATCAACCCTTCTTGTCACTGTCTCAAAGAATTTAATCAAATTTGTGAGGCAAGACCTTCCTTTAACAAATCCATTCTGACCATCCCTGACGAGTCCATGCCTTTATCAGTGACAGTTAATCCTATCTCTCAGGATTGATTTTAATAATTTGCCCACCACCAACCTAAGACTAACTGGCCTATAATTGTTCGGCATTTCCTTCGATCTCTTTTTAAACAATGGGACCACGTTTGTATTTGTCCAGTCGTCTGGTACCTCTCCTGTGTCTAGTGAGGATTGGAAAATCATCCTCCTGAGCATCTGCTATCTCCTCCCTGACCTCCTTCAGTAGCCTCGGAAACAATCCACCTGGCCCTGGCGAGTTTGCAACTTTCAAGGATTCCTACCCTTCAAGTACTTCCTCTCTATTTATAATTATCCCATCCAGTATCACAGTGATCCTCCTGGATGACTATATCTGCATCATCCATTTCTGTTGTAAACAAAGAGACAAAATATTCATTTGAAACCCTTCCCCCACAGCCTCTGCATCGACACACAGTTCCCCTCTTCATCTCTGATAGGCCCCACTGTGTTTCCTTAACTAACCTTTTACCATTAATATACTGATAAAACATCTTTGGGCTTTCTTGAACTTTACTCGCTAATTTTTTCATGCCCTCTCTTTGATTTCCCCATTTCCTGTTTTACTTTGTCCCTGACCTTCTGATACTCGTCTGGGCTATCTGCAGTGCTTCGTGCTTTTTGATCTTCCTCTGTATTCCTCTAGACTAGGGCCTTTTCACGGTAACTTCATTGAAGTCTACTTGTGACAATAAACAATTATTATTATTATTATGAACATCAAGGCCTCTCTGCTGATCCAAACAAATTGTGACATTTACGATATATTGCCCTTCCGGATAAGTCACCCCCCCCCCCCCCTTCCCAGTGAATCACCTCCTTGTCATTATTGTTGACCAGATTCTACAAGATGAGCTTTGTGTGCTGCCTGAGGAATGTCGATGTTCCTTACTCAACTCATCAATCCCGTGGATCACCAACTTTTCCAATGAAGATTGGCAGAGGGATTACACAGCTGGAGCAATGATCCATCACAACTGCAATATATGGTGAGTATGGTCAGTCTCATTGGCTCAGGGATGGTAACTGAGAATAGAGATCAAGCCCCAAAAACCCATTTCATATTGTGTCTACTGCTGGACCAATGAAAGGACCAGTCATCAAATCCAACTAACAGTAGAGTTTAAAATCACTGGGTGCACAGTTTAACGTCAGTGATGAACAGGCTTAGAACATAAGAACATAAGAACTAGGAGCAGGAGTAGGCCATCTGGCCCCTCGAGCCTGCTCCGCCATTCAATGAGATCATGGCTGATCTTTTGTGGACTCAGCTCCACTTTCCAGCCCGAACACCATAACCCTTAATCCCTTTATTCTTCAAAAAACTGAACACAATACTCCAGGTGTGGCCTCACTAACACCTTATACAAATGCAACATAACCTCCCTAGTCTTAAACTCCATCCCTCTAGCAATGAAGGACAAAATTTCATTTGCCTTCTTAATCACCTGTTGCACCTGTAAACCAACCTTCTGTGACTCATGCACTAGCACACCCAGGTCTCTCTGCACAGCGGCATGCTTTAATATTTTATCGTTTACATAATAATCCCGTTTGCTGTTATTCCTACCAAAATGGATAGCCTCACATTTGTCAACATTGTATTCCATCTGCCAGACCCGAGCCCATTCACTTAACCTATCCAAATCCCTCTGCAGACTTCCAGTATCCTCGGCACTTTTCGCTTTACCACTCATCTTAGTTTGCTTCTGCGAACAATTATTCAGGAGAGGGTTAGTAGTCACATGGGAAAATGTGGATTGATTAAGAAGAGGCAGAATGGATTCCTAATGGGGAAACTGTGTAACTAACTTGCGATAGGAAATTGAAAAGGTCGATGAGGGTAATGTTGTTGATGTGATGGACTTTCAGAAAGCGTTCTGTACTTTGATGTTTGTGTCCCACACAACAGACTTGAGCCACATGAACACAAATTGGGCTGAATAATATGAAGCCGAGAAATGATCAATGGCTGGAGCAAGATTTGTAGTGAAGTTTCCCAGGGGTCAGTTTTTGGACTCTTGCTTTTCCTGATATATAATAATAATCCAGATCTTAGAGGCAAGCACAAAACTTGTAAATATTGTAAATTGTGATTGAAGGTAATAGCTGGAAGTTCAAAAGGACAATTTGGTGGAGTGGGCAGAGAGGAGGCAAATAAGGTTCAATGTGGAGAAGTGGGAGATGATGCATTTTGGAAGGAAGAACATGGAGAGACAAATATAAAATAAATAAAAATATAAAATAAGGGGTAAAATTCTTAAAGGGGAGCAGGAGCAGAGGGAGCTGGGTGTACCTGTGCACAGATCATTGAAGGGGGCAGAACAGTTGGAGAGAACAGTTAATGAAGCAAAGAATATTCTGGGATTTATTAATGGGGCACAGTCTTACAATATTCCCCAATTCTTGCTGAGTTTAATATTTGGATAATTTTCTTTGCAGTGTCTGTCGGAGGGGAGTTTTCCATTGTTCAGAATCCGATTGTGAAGGTAAGAACAATTCACACCAAGTCCACATTGCACACAAAGAGACGGAAGTCATAACATTCCAGACTCTCGTCAGCTCCCACCCCCACTCTCAGTAACCCTAACCCTAAACCCCACCCCCCACTCAGCAGCTCCCACCCCCACTCAGCAGCCCCCACCCCCCACTCAGCAGCTCCTACCCCCCACTCAGCAGCTCCCACCCCCCACTCTCAGTAACCCCCACCCCCACTCAGCAGCTCCCACCCCCACTCAGCAGCTCCCAACCCCCACTCTCAGTAACCCCACACCCCCACTCAGCAGCTCCCATCCCCACTCAGCAGCTCCCACCCCCACTCAGCAGCTCCCACCCCCACTCAGCAGCTCCCACCCCCACTCTCAGTAACCCCACCCCCCACTCAGCAGCTCCCACCCCCACTCAGCAGCTCCCACCCCCCACTCTCAGTAACCCCACACCCCCACTCAGCAGCTCCCACCCCCCACTCTCAGTAACCCCCACCCCCCCACTCAGTAACCCCACACCCCCACTCAGCAGCTCCCACCCCCACTCAGCAGCTCCCACCCCCACTCAGCAGCTCCCACCCCCACTCTCAGTAACCCCCACCCCCCCACTCAGTAACCCCACACCCCCACTCAGCAGCTCCCACCCCCACTCAGCAGCTCCCACCCCCCACTCAGTAACCCCCACCCCCCACTCTCAGTAACCCCCACCCCCCACTCAGCAGCTCCCACCCCCCACTCTCAGTAACCCCCACCCACCCACGCAGCAGCTCCCACCCCCCACTCAGCAGCTCCCACCCCCCACTCAGCAGCTCCCACCCCCCACTCAGCAGCTCCCACCCCCCACTCAGCAGCTCCCACCCCCCACTCAGCAGCTCTCACCCCCACTCAGCAGCCCCCACCCCCCACTCAGCAGCTCCCACCCCCACTCAGCAGCCCCCACCCCCCACTCAGTAGCTCCCACCCCCACTCAGCAGCCCCCACCCCCACTCAGCAGCGTCCATCCCCACTCAGCAGCCCCCACCCCCACTCAGCAGCCCCCACCCCCCACTCAGCAGCTCCCACCCCCACTCAGCAGCCCCCACCCCCACTCAGCAGCCCCCACCCCCACTCAGCAGCGCCCATCCCCACTCAGCAGCTCCCACCCGCCCTCAGCGGCTCCCACCCCCACTCTCAGTAACCCCACCCCCCACTCAGCAGCGCCCACCCCCACTCAGCAGCTCCCACCCCCACTCAGCAGCTCCCACCCCCACTCAGCAGCTCCCACCCCCACTCAGCAGCTCCCACCCCCACTCAGCAGCTCCCACCCCCACTCAGCAGCTCCCACCCCCACTCAGCAGCTCCCACCCCCACTCTCAGTAACCCCACCCCCCACTCAGCAGCTCCCACCCCCCACTCAGCAGCCCCCACCCCCACTCAGCAGCTCCCACCCCCACTCAGCAGCTCCCACCCCCACTCTCAGTAACCCCACCCCCCACTCAGCAGCCCCCACCCCCACTCAGCAGCTCCCACCCCCACTCAGCAGCTCCCACCCCCACTCTCAGTAACCCCCACCCCCCACTCAGCAGCCCCCACCCCCACTCTCAGTAACCCCCACCCCCCACTCAGCAGCTCCCATCCCCACTCTCAGTAACCCCCACCTCCCACTCAGCAGCTCCCACCCCCCCCACTCAGCAGCTCCCACCCCCATTCTCAGTAACCCCCACTCAGCAGCTCCCACCCCCCACTCTCAGTAACCCCCACCCCCACTCAGCAGCTCCCACCCCCCCACTCAGCAGCTCCCACCCCCACTCTCAGTAACTCCCACCCCCCACTCAGCAGCTCCCACCCCCACTCAGCAGCTCCCACCCCCACTCAGCATCTCCCACCCCCCACTCTCAGTAACCCCCACCCCCCCCCACCCCCACTCAGTACCTCTCGCCCTTCACTCTGCGTCTATCACCCCAACTCCCAGTGACTCCCATCCCCGTCGCTCTCATAACCCCCATCCCCGCCCTTAATAAGCCCCAAGCACATCTCAGTAACTCCTTGGGTTTGGGGTTAGCATTTGAGAGTAACCTGTGTCACTGAATTGCATCTTTCTGGCCATCCCTCAGTGTCGAGAGTGATTTGCTTCCACTCCAGGGAGGTGGGTTCTGTAACGGTGAATAGTCCATTCCTGGGTGTGCTGACTCTGCCACAGGCTCGGAAGGTGGTGTTTGATGAGGTGGGTGGGTGGGATGCTCTTGATTCTGGGCTCTCCTTCCGCTGTTTACACATGACCTCCTCGTGCTCCACCCTGTAATGATCAAGGTGCTTTCGTGGATGCTTATTCTCCAGTTTGTGCGTTCTACGGCAATTGATTCCCACAGGTCAAGAAAGCAGATGGAATGCTTGCCTTCACTGGATGAGTCATCGAGTATAAAAACTGGCAAGTCATGCTGCAGTTATATAGAACCTTGGTAAGGCCACACTTGGAATATTGTGCACAATTCAGGTCGCCACACTGCCAGAAGGATGTGGAGGCTTTGGAGAGGGTGCAGAGGAGGTTTACCAGGATGTTACCGGGTCTGGAGGGTGTTAGTTATGTGGAGAGGCTGAATAGACTCGGACTGTTTTCATTAGAAAGACGGAGGTTGAGGGCTGACCTGATAGAGGTCTACAAGATTATGAGGGGCATGGATAGAGTGGATGGGCAGGCACTCTTTCCCAGGGTGGAGGGGTCAGTCACCAGGGGGCATAGGTTTAAGGTCCGTGGGGCAAAGTTTAGAGGAGATGTGTGAGGCAGGGTTTTTACACAGAGGGTGGTGAGTGCCTGGAACACGTTGCCAGGGGAGGCTGTGGAAGCAGTTACATTAACGGCGTTCAAAAGGCATCTTGACAAATACATGGATAGGATGGGTATAGAGGGATACGGCACAAGGAAGGGCTGAGGGTTTCGGCCAAGGGTGGTATCATGGCCAGTACAGGCTTGGCGGGCCGAAGGGCCTGTTCCTGTGCTGTATTGTTCTTTGTTCATTGTATCGATAGGGATGTTGCATTTATTTAGAGAGTCCTTGTAGTGTTTCCTCTGCCCTCCTAGTGATCGATAGCCATTGCGGAGCTCGGAGTAGAGCACTTGTTTCGGGAGTCTTGTGTCGGGCATGTGGACAATGTGGCCCCGCCCATCGCAGCTGGCCAAGAGTGACCAGTGCCTCGATACTGGGGATATTGGCCTGGGAGAGGACACTCGCATTGGTTGGTCCATTCTGCCAGTGGATTTGCAGGATTTTGCGGAGGCAACGCTGATGATGTCCCTCCAGGGATTTGAGGTGTCTACTGTACAATGTCCATGTTTCTGATGGATACAGGAGGGTGGGGACCACAGCTGCTCTGTTGGCCATGAGCCTGGCGCTGGGTCTGACGTTTCAGTCTTAAAACACTCTGTTCCTCAGGAGTCTGGAGACTGCACTGGCGCATTGGAGTCAATGCTGGATTTCGGCATTAATATCTGCTCGCACTGAGAGGAGGTTCCCGATGTCTGGGAAATGATTCACATTGTCCAGGGGCTCACCGTAGACCTTGATGACCGTGGGGCAGTTTTGTGCGGCAGGAGTGGGCTGGTAGAGAACCTGTGTTTTCCGGGTGTTTAGTCTGAGGCCCATTCTCTCACATCCCTCAGTGAATGTGTCGACGATGGTTTGTAGCTCAGCCTCCGAATGTGCGCACACACAGGCGTCGCCTGCATTCTGCAGCTCGATGACAGAGGTTGGGTCTTGGTTCTGGCCTGGAGAAGTCGCAGGTTGAACAGTTTCCCGCTTGTCCGGTAGGTTAGCTTCACTCCAGCGGGAGCTTCAGGATGATGGGTGGAGTGTTGCTGAGAGGAAGATGAAGAAGAGCTTTGGTGCAATGACGCAGCCCCTGTTTGACCCCAGTTTGTACATGGATTAGGTCTATGGTAACGTTGGTGAGGATCACGGCTTGCATGTCATCAGCGAGCTGGCGGAGAATGGTGATGAATTTCCGCAGGCAAACGAATTTGAAGAGATGCTCCACAATCCCTCATGGTTGACAGAGTTGAAGGCCTTTGCGAGATCGAAGAAGGCCATGGACAGAGGTTGGTGCTGCTCCCTGCACTTTTCCTGGATCTGTCCCGCGTTGAAGATCATGTCCACTGAGCCTCTTGATGGGTGGAAGCCACACTGAGACTCAGGGAGGAGCTCTTCAGCCACTGGGAGGAGGCGGTTGAGGAAGATTCTTGCGATGATCTTTCCCGTAACAAAGACCCCTCTGTAATTTTCACAGTCAGGCCTGTCTCCTTTCTTGAAGATGGTCACAATTAACACATCACTGAGATCTCCCGGCATGCTCCTTCCTTCCAGCCAAAGCTGATGAGGTTGTGGATTCTTGTCTGAGTGCATCGCCACCACATTTCAGTCTTTCTGCATGGATTCCATCTACACCAGAGGCCTTGTTGTTGTTCAGCTGTCGGATGGCCTTTTCGACCACATGGCGAGCTGGAGTTGCGCTGAGGTGGTGGCGGGTAGCATGTTGTGGGATGATGTCGAGGATGCTTGTGTCAAAGGCTGTGTCTCGGTGAGGAGGTCTTTGAAGTGTTCTCTCCAGCGGCATTGACTGTCTCTCCGTCCATCGAATCACCACTGGCCCTTGGAAAAAGCACCTTTCTTAAGCCCACGCCCCCACCCTATCCCTGTAACCCAGTAACCCGACCGAACCCTTTTGGACACCAAGGGGCAATTTATCATGGCCAATCCACCTAACCTGCATGTCTTTGGACTGTGGGAGGAAACCCACGCAGACACAGGGAGAACGTGCAAACTCCGCACAGACAGTGATCCAGCTGGGTATCGAACCTGGGACCCTGGCGCAGTGAAGCAACAGTGCTAACCACTGTGTCAGCCACTGTTTTAATTGCACTGAAGAAGCCGCTCACATTGGGTTGTCGGTGAGTTGCTGAGTCTCCTGCACTCTTTCCACCCACCGTCTGTTCTTTAGGCCGTGAGTTCTTTGTTGCTCCTTGGCCTGTCAGCTTGTTTCCTCTCGCTCCAGTTTTGCTGGAGCTGCCAGTTCCGGAACACCTTGCGCTTGTGGTAAAAGCCACCCTGCACCTTCTGATCATTCTTGTTGAACCAATCCTGGTGTTTCCTGGTCGAGAGCCCGAGTATCTCATCGCAGCTGCTGACTATGGCGGACCGGGCGCTGTGGGCGTTCTGCGGCTCTGGCTCATTCTCGTCGCCAGGTTAGCTGTGAGGCACCGACTGAGCAGTTGCTTCTTCTCGGGGTGTCTGAGTCCAGCAACATTGAGTCTCCACAGGCAGAGTTTCTTCTGCTTGTGTTGGTTTGAGGCCAGGGTGATGGAGATGGTGGAGTGGGTTAGTCGGTGGTCAGTCCAATCGTTGTCCACTCCGGTTGAGCTGCGGGTGATGTGGATGTCTTTGCGGTCCCTTGCCTGGATGATGGTACAGGCTATTAGGTACCAGTGCTGGAAGCGGGGGTGTTGCCATGACGTCTTCTGCTTGTCCCTCTGGTGGAACAGGGTTTTGGTGATGACCAGGTCATGTTCTGAACATGTTGTTAGGAGGAGGGCTCTACCTTCGTTTACCCCACACCTCCCCTGCCTAACACGCCTTCCCAAAGGTTTGTGAAGTTGCTGAGGAGAATCAGCTTGTCTCCCTTGGGCATGTGGGACACCATTTGGTCGAGGCTGGAGTAGAATGCCTCTTTTGTCTCGGGGCATGGGCACTGACGGCTGTGATGTGTTTCTGAGCCCGGATAAGCCGGAGGTTTAGGAGGCCTCAGGGGGCTTTGTTGAGACTAGATTTAGATTTATTACCATGTGAACCAAAGTGCAGTGAAAAATATTGTTCTGCATACAGTCTAATCAGTCCATACAGCACTGGGGGGGGGGGGTTGCTGGGACAGCCATCGGGCCAGTCCGATACTGTGCCGCGCGGCCGATCGGGGGGATCTTGTTTCTTGGCCTTGGTCCACGGTCCGAGTCTGCCATGGCGCTCGGAGAGGTCGCTGGGGAGCAGACTCAGAAGTGGAAGTGCGGTGGTCCGAATCTGCAGCCAAAGCTGCGTGAAACTCTCCGGGCCCCTCCTAGCCCCCTGCAAGTAAGTGAATTGCTCTTTATATTTTGCAGGAAACTGGGGAGTGAAACGGCAGCGTTTTTACACCGGCGTGGGGAATACAGCCCGGTGTGTCTCTTGACCAACCTCTCGAAGCACTTCATTATGTTACATGTCCGGACCACCGGACGGTAGTCATTGAGGCATGTTGCCTGGTTCTTCTTTGGTACCGGTATGGTGGTGGTCTTCTTGAAGCAGGTGCGGACCTCGGAGTGGAGTAGGGACAGGTTAAAGATGTCTGTGAATACCTCTGCCAGCTGGTATGCGCAGGCTCTGAGTGCACGACCAGGGATCCCGTCCAGGCCCGTCGCCTTCCGTGGGTTCACTTTCAGGAAGGCCGATCTGACTTCAGAAGCTGTGATGGTGGGTTTGGGTGATGGGTCACTCGACAGCGGATTGTTGGCTCTCTGCTGGCTCTCTGCTCACAAAAGCATAGAATGCATTGAGTTCATCGAGGAGGGGTGTACTGCTGCTGGAGATGCTGCTCGGCTTCGCTTTGTAGCCTGTTATGTTTTCTAAGTCTTGCCATAACCAACAAGAGTCCGTGATGTCAGTCTGTAACTCTAGCTTGGTCCGATATTGTCTCTTGGCATCTTGGATGGCTTTGCGGAGGTCGTACCTGGATTTCTTGTATAGGACAGGGTCATCTGCCTTGAACGCCTCAGATCTGTCCTTCAGTAGGGAGTCAATCTCGCGGTTGAGCCATGGTTTCCGGTTGGGAAACGTACGTACTGCTTTCTTTGGCACGTAGTCGTCCACACATTTGCTGATGAAGTCTGTGACGGTGGTGGCATACTCATTTAAATTGGTCGCTGAGTTCTTAAATATGGACCAGTCCACTGTCTCCAAGCAGTCACGTAAAAGCTCTTCTGTCTCCTCGGACCAGCACTGCACAACCTTCTTAGCTGGATTCTCCCGCTTGAGTTTCTGCTTGTATGCCGGGAGAAGGAGCACAGTCTTATGGTCTGATTTCCCAAAGTGCGGTCGGGGGATGGAACGGTAGGCGCCCTTTATTTTTGAGTAGCAGTGGTCAAGAGTGTTGTCGCCCCTGGTGGGACAGGAGATGTGCTGGTGAAATTTTGGCAGCACACTCTTGAGGTTGGCTTTGTTGAAGTCTCCGGCCACGATGAACAGGGCCTCCGGATGTTCTGTTTCGTAGTTGTATATAACTGTGTACAGTTCGTCCAGCGCCTTCCTCACTTCTGCCTGGGGTGGGATGGGGACCGCTGTGATAATGGCTGAAGTGAACTCACGTGGAAGATAGTATGGGCGGCACCTCACGGTCAGGTATTCCAGGTCTGGGGAGCAGTAGGTCGCCAGGGTCGCCACATCCAAGCACCAGGAGGAGTTGATGAGGAGGCAAACCCCTCCACCCTTCGCTTTGCCTGAAGATGCCGTGCAGTTCACCCGGTGAATAGAGAAGCCTTCAGGTTGTATGGCACAGTCCGGTGAGGCGGGGGTGAGCCATGTCTCTGTTCCTTCAATCTAACCTGCAGACCGCTGCGTTTCCATCGCTTCCTCGGTCGGCAGCTGCGGCTGGATGATCCTGGAGTCCGATGGGAGAATTCTGACCTTGTGGGAGGTAAGTGATTGCATCTGGAGGGGCCCTAGGCTCTGGTTGCAGTTTCAGTGTCGCCTTGAGGGGGATTGGTGTGCCGCGGGGGGGGGTGTTCGCGTTCTTGACGTCAGATCTCCTCGTCGATTTCCTTCCTCTTCTTCCAGTGAGTCGGGTGCTGAACTGCCTTCTCCAGGTCAACCAGGCCGGCCGCGTGGTTGGAGGCCAGAGCGGCGCTTTGGGGGCCGGGTTGAGTTTCAGGCGAGGTTGGGTCACGTGGGTCAATCCACAGACATCGGAGGATCTCCAACTTGTAAACATAAAGAGAGCATGGTTAGAGATAATGTTTGTGTTAGAATTAAGTTTCAGAAGGTTAGTACGGTTATAAGAGATGTAGGAAGAGGATTTATCGCAAAGTCGCCACGCTCCGGCACAATCTTGCTTTGTTTTAGACTTTCGACCAATTTGTCTCTTACAATGAAGCTGACACCGTAGGGACGACATTCTTCTTCTGGGTTGCATTCCCAGAAGAAGGTGTATCCGCCACCTCGTTCTTTAAGCTGCTGTCTCCTGCCAGTTGTGTCTCACTCAGGGCGGTGACATTGGTGTTGAGGCGGTGGAGGTGCTGGGATATGATGGCGGAGGAGGTGCTGGGATATGATAGCGGAGGAGGTGCTGGGATATGATGGAGGAGGAGGTGCTGGGATATGATGGAGGAGGAGGTGCTGGGATATGATGGAGGAGGAGGTGCTGGGATATGATGGCGGAGGAGGTGCTGGGATATGATGGTGGTGGTGGAGGTGCTGGGATATGATGGTGGCGGAGGTGCTGGGATATGATGGCGGAGGAGGTGCTGGGACATGATGGCGGAGGAGGTGCTGGGATATGATGGTGGCGGAGGTGCTGGGATATGATGGTGGTGGAGGTGCTGGGATATGATGGCGGTGGAGGTGCTGGGATATGATGGCGGAGGAGGTGCTGGGATATGATGGCGGAGGAGGTGCTGGGACATGATGGCGGAGGAGGTGCTGGGATATGATGGTGGTGGAGGTGCTGGGGTATGATGGCGGAGGAGGAGGTGCTGGGATATGATGGCGGAGGAGGTGCTGGGATATGATGCCGGAGGAGGTGCTGGGATATGATAGCGGTGGAGGAGGTGCTGGGATATGATGGCGGAGGAGGTGCTGGGATATGATAGCGGTGGAGGAGGTGCTGGGATATGATGGCGGAGGAGGTGCTGGGATATGATGGCGGAGGAGGTGCTGGGATATGATGGTGGCGGAGGTGCTGGGATATGATGGCGGAGGAGGTGCTGTGATATGATGGTGGTGGAGGTGCTGGGATATGATGGCGGTGGAGGTGCTGGGATATGATGGCGGAGGAGGTGCTGGGATATGATGCCGGAGGAGGTGCTGGGATATGATGGTGGAGGTGCTGGGATATGATGGTGGCGGAGGTGCTGGGATATGATGGTGGTGGAGGTGCTGGGATATGATGGTGGCGGAGGTGCTGGGATATGATGGCGGAGGAGGTGCTGGGATATGATGGCGGAGGAGGTGCTGGGATATGATGTCGGAGGAGGTGCTGGGATATGATGGCGGAGGAGGTGCTGGGATATGATGGCGGAGGAGGTGCTGGGATATGATGGCGGAGGAGGTGCTGGGATATGATGGCGGAGGAGGTGCTGGGATATGATGTTGGGGGAGGTGCTGGGATATGATGGCGGAGGAGGTGCTGGGATATGATGGTGGAGGAGGTGCTGGGATATGATGGCGGAGGAGGTGCTGGGATATGATGGTGGCGGAGGTGCTGGGATATGATGGTGGCGGAGGTGCCGGGATATGATGGCGGAGCGAAGTTCAGCTTGTTGGGGTTGTCCAGGGGGGTCCTGACATTCCAGGTCCCGAAATCCATTTGGGTGGGTGGGGTGTGGTTGGGCTGGAAGATGCCTGTGTGGATTCTTCAAATGGGGGGAGGTTATTGCACATCAACCACTGCACGGTCCCAGCGAGCGAGGTCTTGGCCCAGTGGCCGGGAATCCGAAAGGACTGGAGACCAGGCTTTGCTGTCGGACCGGGGAGGCGGTGGTGGAGTGGTATTGTCGCGGGACGAGTAATCCAGAGAAACAGGGTAATGCTCCGGAGACCCGGGTTCCAATCCCACCTTCAACTCAATAAAATATCTGGAATTAAAAGTCTAAAGATGACCATGAAACCCTTGTCGATTGTTGTAAAACCCATCTGGTTCACTAATGTCCTTTAGGGAAGGAAATCTGCCGCCCTTACCCGGTCTGGCCTACATGTGACTCCAGACCCACAGCAACGTGGCTGACTAGTAACTACCCCCTGAAGGGCAATTAGGGATCGGCAATAAATGCTGGCACAGCGACGCACACGTCCTAAGGACGGATAAAAAAAGTCCTCCTCTTCCCCCGCTGCTGCTCCTCTCCCCCCGCTGCTGCTCCTCTCCCCCCGCTGCTGCTCCTCTCCCCCCCGCTGCTGCCCCTCTCCCCCGCTGCTGCTCCTCTCCCCCCGCTGCTGCTCCTCTCCCCCCGCTGCTGCTCCTCTCCCCCCGCTGCTGCTCCATCTCCCCCCGCTGCTGCTCCTCCTCTTCCCCCGCTGCTGCTCCTCTTCCCCCTCGCTGCTGCTCCTCTCCCCCCGCTGCTGCTCCTCTCCCCCCGCTGCTGCTGCTGCTTCCTCTCTCCCCCGCTGCTGCTCCTCTCCCCCCGGCTGCTGCTCCCTCTCCCCCGCTGCTGCTCCTCTCTCCCCCCGCTGCTGCTCCTCTCCCCCCGCTGCTGCTCCCTCTCCCCCGCTGCTGCTCCTCTCCCCCCGCTGCTGCTCCTCTCCCCCCGCTGCTGCTACCTCTCTCCCCCGCTGCTGCTCCTCTCCTCCCCAGCTGCTGCTCCTCTCCCCCCGCTGCTGCTCCTCTCCCCCCGCTGCTGCTCCTCTCCCCCGCTGCTGCTCCTCTCCCCCCGCTGCTGCTCCTCTCCCCCGCTCCTGCCCCTCCCCGCTGCTGCTCCTCTCTCCCCCGCTGCTGCTCCTCTCCCCCCCGCTGCTGCTCCTCTCCCCCGCTGCTGCCCTCTCCCCCCGCTGCTGCTCCTCTCCCCCGCTGCTGCTCCTCTCCCCCGCTGCTGCTCCTCTCCCCCCGCTGCTGCTCCTCTCCCCCCCGCTGCTGCTCCTCTCCCCCGCTGCTGCTCCTCTCTCCCCGCTGCGCTTCTCTCTCCCCCGCTGCTGCTCTCTCCCCCCCGCTGCTGCTCCTCTCCCCCCGCTGCTGCTCCTCTCCCCCCCCGCTGCTGCCCCTCTCCCCCGCTGCTGCTCCTCTCCCCCCGCTGCTGCCCCTCTCCCCCCGCTGCTGCTCCTCCCCCCGCTGCTGCCCCCTCTCCCCCCCGCTGCTGCTCCTCCTCCCCGCTGCTGCTCCTCTCCCTCGCTGCTGCTCCTCTCCCCCCGCTGCTGCTCCTCTCCCCGCTGCTGCTCCTCTCCCCCCCGCTGCTGCTCCTCTCCCCCCGCTGCTGCTCCTCTCCCCCGCTGCTGCTCCTCTCCCCCCGCTGCTGCTCCTCTCCCCCCGCTGCTGCTCCTCTCCCCCCCGCTGCTGCCCCTCTCCCCCGCTGCTGCTCCTCTCCCCCCGCTGCTGCCCCTATCCCCCCGCTGCTGCTCCTCCCCCCGCTGCTGCCCCTCTCCCCCCGCTGCTGCTCCTCCCCCCGCTGCTGCTCCTCTCCCCTCGCTGCTGCTCCTCTCCCCCCGCTGCTGCTCCTCTCCCCCCGCTGCTGCTCCTCTCCCCCCGCTGCTGCTCCTCTCCCCGCTGCTGCTCCTCTCCCCTCGCTGCTGCTCCTCTCCCCCCGCTGCTGCTCCTCTCCCCTCGCTGCTGCTCCTCTCCCCTCGCTGCTGCTCCTCTCCCCTCGCTGCTGCTCCTCTCCCCTCGCTGCTGCTCCTCTCCCCTCGCTGCTGCTCCTCACCCCCCGCTGCTGCTCCTCTCCCCCCGCTGCTGCTCCTCTCCCCCCGCTGCTGCTCCTCTCCCCTCGCTGCTGCTCCTCTCCCCCCGCTGCTGCTCCTCTCCCCCCGCTGCTGCTCCTCTCCCCTCGCTGCTGCTCCTCTCCCCCCGCTGCTGCTCCTCCTCTCTCCCCCCGCTGCTGCTCCTCTCCCCCCGCTGCTGCTCCTCTTCCCCCCGCTGCTGCTCCTCTCTCCCCGCTGCTGCTCCTCTCCCCTCGCTGCTGCTCCTCTCCCCCCGCTGCTGCTCCTCCTCTCTCCCCCCGCTGCTGCTCCTCTCCCCTCGCTGCTGCTCCTCTCCCCCCGCTGCTGCTCCTCCTCTCTCCCCCCGCTGCTGCTCCTCTCCCCCCGCTGCTGCTCCTCTCCCCCCGCTGCTGCTCCTCTCCCCCCGCTGCTGCTCCTCCCCCCGCTGCTGCTCCTCTCCCCTCGCTGCTGCTCCTCTCCGCCCGCTGCTGCTCCTCTCCGCCCGCTGCTGCTCCTCTCCCCCCGCTGCTGCTCCTCTCCCCTCACTGCTGCCACCCCCCCCCCCCCCCCCCCCCCCCCCCCCCCCCGCAGCTGCTCGCACATTGGATTGCTGTGGGATTAATGGTTGGGAATGCCTCATACTAACATGCAGTCTGTGAACCCTAGAATGTGCTGAGGGTGAGATATGGAGCGGACAAAGAGGAGATTCTGGCACTTGTGAACGATCGTGCCAAGATGTTTACGCAGTGACGCCATTGAGCTGCACGCCTGGTCAGGGATGTGTTTGCGAGGCTGGAAGGTACAGAAGCAGCTCGGGACAGTGTGTGACTGCAGCCTACTGCGAATGTGTCGTCAACGATACCATCTACCCGGTAAGTGGTGACAGGACAGAGGCTAATACTGAACACCGCCCCCCACTCTCTGTCAGAGACAAGCAGAGCCTCTCTGGGACAAAGAACAAAGAAAATTACAGCACAGGAACAGGCCATTCGGCCCTCCCAGCCTGCGCCGATCCAGATCCTTTATCTAAACCTGTTGCCTATTTTCCAAGGTCTACTTCCCTCTGTTGCCGCCCGTTCATATACCTGTCTAGATGCTTCTTAAATGATGCTATCGTGCCCGCCTCTACCACCTCCGCTGGCAAAGCGTTCCAGGCACCCACCACCCTCTGCGTAAAAAACTTTCCACGCACATCTCCCTTAAACTTTCCCCCTCTCACCTTGAAATCGTGACCCCTTGTAACTGACACCCCCACTCTTGGAAAAAGCTTGTTGCTATCCACCCTGTCCATACCTCTCATAATTTTGTAGACCTCAATCAGGTCCCCCCTCAACTTCCGTCTTTCCAACGAAAACAATCCTAATCTACTCAACCTTTCTTCATAGCTAGCACCCTCCATACCAGGCAACATCCTGGTGAACCTCCTCTGCACCCTCTCCAAGGCATCCACATCCTTCTGGTAATGTGGCGACCAGAACTGCACGCAGTATTCCAAATGTGGCCTAACCAAAGCCCTATACAACTGTAACATGACCTGCCAACTCTTGTACTCAATACCCCGTCCGATGAAAGGCAAGCATGCTGTATGCCTTCTTGACCACTCTATCAACCTGCGTTGCCACCTTCAGGGTACAATGGACCTGAACTCCCAGATCTCTCTGTACATCAATTTTCCCCAGGACCCTTCCATTGACCATATAGTCCGCTCTCCAATTTGATCTTCCAAAATGCATCACCTAGCATTTGCCTGGATTGAACTCCATCTGCCATTTCTCTGCCCAACTCTCCAATCTATCTATATTTTGTTGTATTCTCTGACAGTCCGCCTCGCTATCTGCAACTCCACCAATCTTAGTAGCATCTGCAAACTTGCTAATCAGACCACCTATACCTTCCTCCAGGTCATTTATGTAGATCACAAACAACAGTGGTCCGAGCACGGATCCCTGTGGAACACCACTAGTCACCTCTCTCCATTTTGAGACACTCCCTTCCACCACTACTCTCTGTCTCCTGTTGCCCAGCCAGTTCTTTATCCATCTAGCTAGTACACCCTGAACCCCATACGACTTCACTTTTGCCATCAACCTGCCATAGGTAACCTTATCAAACGCCTTACTAAAGTCCATGTATATGACATCTACAGCCCTTCCCTCATCAATTAACTTTGTCACTTCCTCAAAGAATTCTATTAGGTTTGTAAGACATGACCTTCCTTGCACAAAACCATGCTGCCTATCACTGCTACCCATCTTAAACAAAGGGACAACATTAGCAATTCTCCAGTCCTCCGGGACCTCACCCGTGCTCAAGGATGCTGCAAAGATATCTGTTAAGGCCCCAGCTATTTCATCCCTCACTTCCCTCAGTAACCTGGGATAGATCCCATCCGGTCCTGGGGACTTGTCCACCTTAATGTCTTTTAGAATACCCAAAACTTCCCCCTTCCGTATGACAACTTGACCAAGAGTATTTAAATATCCATCCCTAGCCTCAACATCCGTCTTGTCCCTCTCCTTTGTGAATACCGATGCAAAGTACTCATTAAGAATCTCACCCATTTCCTCTGAGTCCACGCATAAATTTCCTCTTTTGTCTTTAAGTGGGCCAATCCTTTCTCTCGTTACCCTCTTGCTTCTTACGTACGAATAAAATGCTTTGGGATTTTCCTTAACCCTGTTAGCCAAAGATATTTCATGACCCCCTTCTAGCCCTCTTTATTGCGCGTTTGAGATTCGTCCTACTTTCCCGATATTCCTCCAAAGCTTCATCAGTTTTGAGTTGCCTCGATCCTATGTATGCTTCCTTTTTCATCGTAGCTAGTCTCACAATTTCACCCGTCATCCATGGTTCCCTAATCTTGCCATTTCTATCTTTCATTTTCACAGGAACATGTCTGTCCTGCACTCTAATCAACCTTTCCTTAAAAGACTTCCACATTTCAAATGTGGATTTACCCTTAAACAGCTGCTTCCAATCCACATTCCCTAGCTCCTGCCGAATTTTGTTATACTCTGCCTTTCCCCAATTTAGCACTCTTCCTTTCGGACCCCTCCTGTCCTTGTCCATGAGTATTCTAAAACTTACGGAATTGTGATCACTATTCCCAAAGTAATCACCGACAGAAACATCAACCACCTGGCCGGGATCATTCCCCAATACCAGGTCCAGTATGGCCCCTTCCCGAGTTGGACTATTTACATACTGCTCTAAAAAAAACTCTCCTGGATGCTCCTTACAAACTCTGCTCCATCTACGCCTCCAACACTACACGAATCCCATTCAATGTTAGGGAAGTTAAAATCTCCCATCACAACCACCCTATTGCTCCTACATTTTTCTATAATCTGTCTGCATATTTGTACCTCTACTTCATGCTCGCTTTTGGGAGGCCTGTAGTAATGTTACTGCACCCTTCCTATTTCTCAGCTCCACCCATATTGCCTCAGTGCTCGAATCCTCCATCGTGCCCTCCTTAATCACAGCTGTGGTATCATCTCTGACGAGTAATGCAACTCCTCCACCCCTTCTACCTCCCTCTCTATCCCTCCTGAAGTCTCTATACCCTGGGATATTCAGTTGCCAGTCCTGCCCTTCCCTCAACCAAGTCTCAGTAATACCAATAGCATTATATTCCCAGGTACTGATCCAAGCCCTAAATTCATCTGCCTTACCTGCTACACTTCTCGCATTAAAACAAATGCACCTCAGACCACCTTTGCGTTCATCATCTCTTCCCTGTCTACTCTTCCCCTTAGTCACATTGAGTTTATTGTCTCGTACCTTACTGGCTTTAGTTGCTGCTTCTTTACTGACCTCTAACATCCTAATCTGGTTCCCATCCCCCTGCCATATTAGTTTAAAATCTCCCCAACAGTGTTAGCAAAATCACCCCCTAGGACATTGGTTCCAGTCCTGCCCAGGTGTAGACCATCTGGTTTGTAATGGTCCCACCACCCCCAGAACCGGTTCCAATGTCCCAAAAATCTGAACCCCTCCCTCCTGCACCATCTCTCAAGCCACGTATTCATTCTGACTATTCTTGAATTTCCACTCTGACTGTCCCGTGGCACTGGTAGCAATCCTGAGATTACTACCTTTGAGGTCCTACTTTTTAACTTATCTCCTAACTCCCTAAATTCTGATTGTAGGCTCTCATACATTTTTTTACCTATATATCGTTGGTGCCTATATGCACCATGACAAGGGTCCTAATCGATTGTGTAGGACAGCTTCATAAAACAAAAAGTGGGAATCAATATCTTTTGACTATCATGGATGTGCCTACTAGGTTTCCAGAGGTCATTCCAGTACGTAATATTACAGCTAAAAGGATTGTGGAGGAGTTACTTGAATTCCTTACTAGATATGGACAACCCACAGAAATACAATCGGATCAAGGATTGAATTTTACTTCAAAGTTATTCAAAGAAGTTATGGATAGCTTAGGAATAAAACAATTTAAATCAACTGCGTACCGTCCAGAATCGCAGGGAGCGTTATAAAGGTGGCATCAGACATTAAAGACAATGTTGAGGGTGTATTGTCAAGATTATCCAGAGGATTGGGATAAAGGAATTCCATTCGTACTGTTTGCAATTAGGGATGCACCTAATGAGTCTACCAAATTTAGTCCTTTTGAACTAATTTTTGGTCATGAGGTAAGAGGGCTACTTAAATTGATTAAGGAAAAATTGGTGGGTGAGAAATCAGAAATTACACTATTGGATTACGTGTCAAATATTAGGGAACTATTAAATAGAGCAGGTGAATGAAATGAATGAATGAATGACATGAAATGAATGAAAATTGCTTATTGTCACAAGTAGGCTTCAAATGAAGTTACTGTGAAAAGCCCCTAGTCGCCACATTCTGGCTGCTGTTTGGGGAGGCTGGTACAGGAATTGAACCGTGCTGCTGGCTTGCCTTGGTCTGCTTTCAAAGCCAGCGATTTAGCCCTGTGCTAAACAGCTTCAGCTACAATTTCAATGGACAGCGGACTTTCAACAGGCATGTGGCTGCCTGAAAGCTGTGATAACCGATTCTCCTATATTGGAGAATTGCAAGGGGCTCTGTGATCAGATTGAACTGAAGTATCTAACTTTAAAGAGAATTGCCGAGGCGTAGAGGAATGGATAGAACATTACAGCGCAGTACGGGCCCTTCGGCCCTCGATGTTGCGCCGACCCGTGAACCCATCTGAAGCCGATCTGACCATTTTCATCCATATATCTATCCAGTGACCACTTAAATGCCCTTAAAGTTGGCGAGTCTACTACTGTTGCAGGCAGGGCGTTCCACACCCCTACTACTCTCTGAGTAAAGAAACTGCCTCTGACATCTGTCCTATATCTACCACCCCTCAATTTAAAGCTAGGTCCCCTCGTGTTGGTCATCACCATCCGAGGAAAAAGACTCTCACTGTCCATCCTATCTAACCCTCTGACTATCTTATATGTCTCTATTAAGTCACCTCTCAGCCTTCTCCTCTCTAACGAAAACAACCTCAAGTCCCTGAGCCTTTCCTCGTAAGACCTTCCCTCCATACCAGGCAACAGGATTTTCCTTAACCCTGTTAGCCAAAGATATTTCATGACCCCTTTTAGCCCTTTTTATTGCACGTTTGAGATTCGTCCTACTTTCCCGATATTCCTCCAAAGCTTCATCAGTTTTGAGTGGCTAATACCCCCCCCCCCCCCCCCCCCCCCGCTCTGTCAGAGGCAAGCAGATCCTCTCTGGACACCATCCATCCAATGATCCAGCACAGGATTTGGGGGCAGAGGTCAAGGACAGGCACAGGGTAAAAGGTCAAAGATCAAGGGTTGGGAGTTG
Organism: Scyliorhinus canicula; assembly: GCF_902713615.1. Taxonomy (NCBI): domain Eukaryota; kingdom Metazoa; phylum Chordata; class Chondrichthyes; order Carcharhiniformes; family Scyliorhinidae; genus Scyliorhinus; species Scyliorhinus canicula. The sequence continues at coordinate 89,848 of NC_052155.1, read as the reverse complement.
GAATAGATAAAGTTTGTTCAACAATAATGGTATTTTCTAGCACTCTTAACATTCTAAAATATCGCAAAGCTCTTCAGAGGAGCATTATCAAAGAAACTTTGGCACTTTGCCACATAAGCAGATATCAGGGAGCAAAGGCTTGGGATGAGGTGTCAGTTTTATGGAGAGTCCTAAGTGGGGCAGAGAGGCAGAATGTGCAGCGAGGGCATTCCACAATTCACAGCAGATTCTGAAGGGACAGACACCGAATATGGAGCAATTAAAATCAGGCTTACTCCAGACTCACAAATGAAAGGAGCGCTCATATCTCAGGAGGGTTGTGCGGACCTTCGGCCCATTGAGTCTGCACCCACACATGAAAAACAACTGACCTGCCGACCGAATCCCATTTGCCAGCACTTGGCCCATAGCCTCGAATCTTAAGATGGGCCAAGTGCTCATCCAGACACTTTTTAAAGGATGTGAGGCGACCCACCTCTACCAAATTTGCAGATAATACAAAGTTGCGTAGGAGGGTGAGCTGTGAGGAGGATACAGAGATTCTTCAGTGGGATTTGGACAGGCTGAGTGAGTGGGTACATGCATGGCAGATGCAGTATAATGTGGATAAATTCACTTCGGTAACAAATAGGAAGGCAGATTATTATTGGAATGGGTGTAAATTGAGAGAGGCGGATACTCAGCGAGTCCTTGGTGTCCTTGTGCGTCAGTCACTGAAAGTAAGCGTGCAGGTACAGCAGGCAGTAAGAAGGAAAATGGGATGTTGGCCTTCATAGCGAGAGGATTTGAGTATTGGAATAGAGATGTGTTGCTGCAATTGTACAGGGCATTGATGAAGCCACACCTGGAGTATTGCGTGCAGTTTTGGTGCTCTTCGGGGGGGATTTAAGCTAATATGTCAGGGGGCTGGGACAACAAGCTGTTGTTCAGAAGCCAGTGCTGAGAGTAGTGAGGTACTGAGGAGGGTATCAAGGTCGCAGGAATGCAAGGAGCAACCGGAATAAGGTAGGTGAACTTGGAGCGTGGATTGGTACTCAGGACTACGATGTTGTGGCCATTACGGAGACATGGTTAGAACAGGGACAGGAATGGTTGTTGGAAGTTCCGGGGTATAGATGTTTCAGTAAGAGTAGGGAAGGTGGTAAAAGAGGTGGAGGAGTAGCATTGTTAATCAAGGATAGTTTAACGGCTGCAGAAAGGCAGTTCGAAGGGGGTCTGCCTACTGAGGTAATATGGGCTGAAGTTAGAAATAGGAAAGGAGCGGTCACATTGTTAGGAGTTTTCTATAGGCCCCCAAATAGTAATAGAGATGTGGAGGAAGAAATTGCAAAGCAGATTATGGATAGGTGTGGAGGTCTCAGGGCAGTTGTCATGGGTGACTTTAACTTTCCAAATATTGATTGGAACCTCTATAGGTCAAACAGTTCGGATGAGGCAGTTTTTGTATAGTGTGTGCAGGAGGGTTTCCTGACACAATATATGGATAGGCCGACAAGAAGAGAGGCCACATTGGATTTGGGTAATGAACCAGGTCAAGTGTTAGATTTGTTTGTGGGAGAGCACTTTGGAGGTAGTGAACACAATTCGGTGTCTTTCACTATTGCAATGGAGAGGGATAGGGCCATCCGGCAGGGCAAGATTTATAATTGGGGGAGGGATAATTATGTTATGGGAGAGGCGTTTTCAAAACCCCAGAATGTATCATGGAGTTCAACCAACCTCTCCCTTTAATGGATTGTTGCTTTTGAAGCACACGGCTTGGTCTCCAGGTGTGGTATTACAATTATGGACACGTGGGTTTTTAAACACAAAACAATGTTTATTCCATGAATTCAACTTAACCTTCTTAAATAAACATTGGATCTCTTAACACCCCTTCAAAGATAACCCCAAAAATAATACAACACTAAATAATCCCTCAAAATGTTCCTCCAAAAGACTTCACCTTTAACAACAGAAACACATCAGGTTAAAGACATTACTATTATGAGTTTAAATCACCCAAATGATTCAGAGATAGTCTCTCATGGCAGAGATCACAGCAGATCCAGCTCACTGCAAACACAGACACACCCAAGCTCTTTTTCTCAAAACCCGGCTTTCTCCTTTCAAACAGCTCCCAGCAAACCAGCCAGGCACTTTTCAGCTGCTCTCTCTCAAACTGAAACTAAAAGCAGAAGTGAGCTCAACTCAGCTACCCCCACCCTCTGACATCACTTCAGTAATATGAGCTGCTGCATTTCTTAAAGGTACATTGCTTAAACATCCATTTCTTAAAGGTACTCTCACATGACACCTCCCCTCAACTTCAAGATGGTTTCATTTTTCACTTTTCCACGATCCACTCAGAAATGTACACAGTAAATATACTTTTTCGTTTCCCAAAAAAAAACAACACACGCAAACAGGCATTATAATAAAGCCCATCTTTCCTGTTCTTCTTCCTCCAACCGAAATCCTTCCATTCATCACATTTGTGACAAAGCATCGGCTATCACATTTTCCCGTCCTGCCACATGTATTATTTTTAAATGAAATGGCTGTAACAATAAACTCCATTGAAACAGCCTTGCATTGTTATTCTGGAATCGCTCCAAAAACGTCTAAGGATTATGATCAGTATATATAATGGTGTCAGATGGATTGCTGGTCACATAAATGTGAAAATGTTGCAAAGCCAGCACCAAACTCAAAGTCTCCTTTGAATCCTTCAAAGACATCGTGGAATACTTTTTCTGGTGAGAATTCAGTTTCTTTGAAAAATAACCAACAGGCCGCTCTAGCCCTTCGTCATCATCTTGTAGAAGCACCGCACCTATGCCAACATCACTCACATCAACCGCCACTTTGAATGGTTTAGTATAATTTGGGATGACTAACACAGTGATTAACACAGCCTTCAGGTCATCAAATGCCTGTTGACACTCCGCTGTCCACTGGAATTTGTCCGTCAGTGGAGCGACCACACTGCTAAAATTTGATACAAATGTCCGGTAAAATCCATTCATACCAGGAAACTGCATTATTTCCCGTAGTGTAGAGGGTATCGGAAACTCCCCAATAACTTTTGTTTTCACATCCCATGGGACCATTCGACCCTGTCCGATTGTATGCCCAAGGAAAGTGACTTGGGCATTTCCAAATTCACTTTCAGCTAGGTTTATTACCAAACCCGTCTCCTGAAGTCGATCGAAGAACTCCATACGATGTTTTAAATGTTCTTTCCACATCTGGAAGTTGGAAATAAAAGCAAATTGTCCCACTTTCTCAATGCAATCCTTCAAACGTGGGATAGGATAAGAGTCCGTTCTTGTAACTGCATTCACCTTTCGATAGCCCACACACAACCGTTGGGTACCATCTGGTTTAGGCACCATCACTATGGGTGAGCTCCATTGGCTGCAACCCACTTCAATTATGCCATTTTTCAGCATACTCTCAATCTCTCTGTTAACCTGTGCCAATTTTAAAGGATTCAGTCTATATGGATGTTGTTTGATAGGAACAGTATTTCCCACATCTACATCATGTATAGCCATTTTAGTACTTCCCAATTTATCTCTACAAACTTGCCCATGTGATATCAATAACTCTTTCAGGTCAGTTTGTTTTTCCTCTGGAAGGTAACTTAACAATTCATCCCAATTTTTAAGAACATCCTCATTTTCCAATTTAATTTGAGGTATGTCAAATTCACAGTCATCTGGATTTGGTTCGTCACTTTGAGTTAGAATCATTAAAACGGTCCCAAAACCGAGCTTTTAAAGGCTCACATACCACTGGTAACAACACTAAAACTTTATCCCCACTGACAAAACTATGAACTTTGGATTTCTTGTCCACTACCCGTTTCATCACATTTTGTGCAACTTTCAAATGTTGTCTAGCCAATTTGCTCTGTTTAATCATTCCCTAAAATTTAACACATAATCCAATAGTGTAATTTCTGATTTCTCACCCACCAATTTGTCCTTAATCAATTTAAGTGGTCCCCTTACCTCATGACCAAAAATTAGTTCAAAAGGACTAAATTTGGTAGACTCATTAGGTGCATCCCTAATTGCAAACAATACGAATGGAATTCCTTTATCCCGATCCTCTCGATAATCTTGACAATAGGCCCTCAACATTGTCTTTAATGTCTGATGCCACCTTTCTAATGCTCCCTGCGATTCTGGATGGTACGCAGTTGATTTAAATTGTTTTATTCGGTAATATGTGGAATTCTGTGGTGCCCCATTTCTTAAAGGTACATTGCTTAAACATCCATTTCCTAAAGGTACTCTCACATGACACTTATCAGTGATAGGCAGCGTGGTTTTGCGCAGGGAAGGTCATGTCTTACAAACCTAATAGAATTATTTGAGGAAGTGGCAAAGTTAATTGATGAGGGAAGGGCTGTAGATGTCATATACATGGACTTCAGTAAGGCGTTTGATAAAGTTTCCCATGGCAGGTTGATGGAAAAAGTGAAGTCGTATGGGGTTCAGGGTGTACTAGCTAGATGGATAAAGAATTGGCTGGGCAACAGGAGACAGAGTAGTGGGGGAAGGGAGTGTCTCAAAATGGAGAGAGGTGACTAGTGGTGTTCCACAGGGATCTGTGCTCGGACCACTGTTGTTTGTGATATACATAAATGATCTGGACAAAGGTATAGGTGGTCTGATTAGCAGGTTTGCAGATGATACTAAGATTGGTGGAGTTGCAGATAGCGAGGACTGTCAGAGAATATAGCAAAATATAGATAGATTGGAGAGTTGAGCAGAGAAATGGCAGATGGAGTTCAATCCAGGCAAATGCGAGGTGATGCGTTTTGGAAGATCTAATTCAAGAGCGGACTATACGGTCAATGGAAGAGTCCTGGGGAAATTTGATATACAGAGAGATCTGGGAGTTCAGGTCCATTGTACCCTGAAGGTGGCAACGCAGCTCGATAGAGTGGTCAGGATGGCATACAGCATGCTTGCCTTCATCGGACGGGGTATTGAGTACAAGAGCCAGCAGTCATGTTACAGTTGTATAGGACTTTGGTTAGGCCACATTTAGAATAATGCGTGCATTTCTGGATGCCACATTACCAGAAGGATGTGGATGCCTTGGAGAGGGTGCAGAGGAGGTTCACTAGGATGTTGCCTGGTATGGAGGGTGCTAACTATGAAGAAAGGTTGAGTGGATTAGGATTGTTTTTGTTGGAAAGACGGAGGTTGAGGGGGGACCTGATTGAGGTCTACAAAATTATGAGAGGTATGGACAGGGTGGATAGCAACAAGCTTTTTCCAAGAGTGCGGGTGTCAATTACAAGGGGTCATAATTTCAAGTTGAGAGGGGGGAAGTTTAAGGGAGATGTGCGTGGAAAGCTTTTTACGCAGAGGGTGGTGGGTGCCTGGAACACTTTGCCAGCAGAGTTGGTAGAGGCGGGCACAATTGCATCATTTAAGATGCACCTAGACAGGTATATGAACAGGTGAGAAACAGAGGGAAGTAGATCCTTGGAAAATAGGCAACAGGCAACTCTGTTTTGAATCTTAACACCTCGATCAGTAACCTCTCCTAAGTTATATTTCCTCTCAACTTTTCTCCTAATTTTCCTTGTCGTTGAACCCATATCTTCATGTAACAACCTGTCGCGTCGCTTACCATTTATGTTTTTACTTCCCGTTTTATTCCTTTTAGTATTACTGGGCCTATTCACTGAGCTCCCCTCAGTCACTGTACCTTGTACTGTCACCCTTTTTGATTTTTGACTACGGCTTCTCTGCCATACGCTTTCCCTCTTCCTTTTGTTTCTGTCCCTGTTTTACAACCTTCCAACATCCTGCAACTGTTCCCATCCCCCTGCCACATTAGTTTAAACCCTCACCAACAGCTCGAGGAAACATCCCCCCCCCCCCGCCGGACATCGATTCCAGCCCTGCCCAGGTGCCGACCATCCAGTTTGTACTGGTCCCATCTCCCCCAGAACCAGTTCCAATGCCCCAGAAGTTTGAATCCCTCCCTCTTGCACCATCTCTCGAGTCACACATTCATCTTATCTATCCTGACATTGCTACTCTGACTAGCTCGTGGCACTGGTAGCAATCCTGAGATTACTACCTTTCAGGTCCTACTTTTTAGTTTAATTCCTAACTCCCTGAATTCAGCTTGTAGGACCTTGTCCCGTTTTTACCTATATTGTTGGTGCCTATGTGCACCACAAAAGCTGGCCGTTCCCCCCCCCCCCCCCGCAGAATATCCTGCAGCCGCTCCGAGACATCCTTGACCCTTGCACCAGGGAGGAAACATACCGTCCTGGAGTCTCGATTGCGTCCGCAGAACCGTCTGTCTATTCCCCTTCCGATTGAGTCCCCTATCACTATAGCCCTGCCATTCTTATTCTTGCCCTGCTGCACAGCAGAGCCAGCCACGGTGCCATGAACCTTGCTGCTGCTGCCTTCCCCTGGTGAGCCATCTCCCCCAACAGTATCCAAAGCGGTATATCTGTTTTGCAGGGAGATGACCGCAGGGGACACCTGCACTGCCTTCCTACTCTTGCTCTTTCTTTTGGTCATCCATTTTCTATCTCCCTCAGTAACTTTCACCTGTGGTGTGACCAACTCGCTAAACATGCTATCCATGACCTCCTCAGCATTGCGGATGCTCCAAAGTGAATCCATCCTCAGCTCCAGAGCCGTCAAGCGGTCTAACAGGAGCTGCAACTGGGCACACTTCTTGCACGTGAAGGAGCCAGGGACAGTGGACGTGTCCCTGAGCTCCCACATCGCACACGAGGAGCATGACACAGGTCTGGGATCTCCTGCCATGTCTTAAACCTTCGGTTAACTTATACAACTACAATTCCAAAAAAAAAGAAGAAAAAATAAATATACCAATGAAATGAAAAAGAAAACAGAAAAACTACTTACCAGTCACTCACCAAGGATAAAAAGCACCTCCCCCCCAGCTTCAAATTCCCAAACTCACTCTTTGCTGTGTCTCACTCTGGCTGTGTCTTCTCTGGCTCACTGGGAGAATGTGTAGAGAAAGATTAGAGAAAGGGAACTCCAGCGGCAGTTTGACCCAGTCAGATTGTGGAAGAGGGAAACAGCAGAGACGACAGGTTGGATTTCTTGATTTTTGAAACAAAGAGGTTTGTGAGTTCCGCAGAATTATTGTTGGAGATGAGAATGAAGTTTGAAGGCAACTGACAATTGTCTTCCACTCAATCAGACTATTCGCAACCTTGGTGTCTGTTTAGTGAATTTTAAATGTGCAAAGGACAAGGAAATGCCACCTTGTCATTTCTGATTTCCACCTACACCCTATCCGCTTGTAGTTCCAGGACCCTGTGCTCAGGACTGTTCGATTCTGGGAGTAATGGAGTTTTTTGCATTGTCTTACAGCCAGGGTTCGAATGGGAAGATGGTTGTGAACGGTGCCAGTGCTTAAATGGCAGGAAGAGCTGCTCTTCTGGGTGTCCAGCACTCACCTGCTTGCAGGTGAGAAATAGTCTTCTCTTTTCAGTCAACATTTTTCATTCTACTCCTGAGGAGCTGTCATTTCTACTTGTTTCATCCTGCTCCAAATTCAGATGTTCAAACCATAGAACCATAAAACATAGGAGCAGAATTAAACCACTCGGCCCATCAAGTCTGCTCCGCCATTCAATCATGGCTGATATTTTTCTCATCCCCATTGTCCTGCCTTCTCCCAATAACCCCTGATCCTCTTATTAATCAAGAACCTATCTATCTCTGTCTCAAAGACACTCAGTGAATTGGCCTCCACAGCCTTCTGCGGCAAAGAGTTCCACAGATTCACCACCCTCTGGCTGAAGAAATTCCTCCTCATCGCTGTTTTAAAGATTGTCTCTTTAGTCTGAAGCTGTGCCCTCTGCTTCTAGTTTTTCCTACAAGTGGGCGGCACAGGAGAACAGTGGTTAGCACAGTTGCTTCACAGCTCCAGGGTCACAGGTTCGATTCCCGGTTTGGGTCGTTGTCTGTGTGGAGTCTGCGCGTTCTCCCCGTGTCTGCGTGGGTTTCCTCCGGGTGCTCCGCTTTCCTCCCACAGTCCAAAGATGTTCAGGTTAGGTGGATTGGCCAGGATAAATTGCCCTTAGTGTCCAAAAAGGTTAGGAGGGGTTATTGGGTTACAGGGTTAGGGTGGAGGTGTGGGCTTAAGTAGGGTGGTCTTGCCAACGGTCGGTGCAGATTCGATGGGCAGAATGTACTGTAAATTCTATGATTCAAAGTGGGAACATGCCCTCCACTTCCACTCTAGGCCACACCGTATCCTGAAAGTTTCAATAAGATTACCCCTCATCCTTCTAAACTCCAACGAGTACAAAAGAACAAAGAAACGTACAGCACAGGAACAGGCCCTTCAGTCCTCCAAGCCTGTACCGACCATGCTGCCGTCTAAACTATAATCTTCTACATTCCGTGGTCCGCACTGATCACTGGGAACACCACTAGCTACAGACCTCTATTCAGAAAAACACCCTTCCACCGCTCCTCACTGTCTCCTATAACCAAGCCAGCCCACCCCGAATCCCATGTGATGTTAGTTTTTGTACCAGTCTACCATATGGGACCTTGCCAAACGCCTTACTATAGTCCATATAGTAAGTAGTCTGACAACACCAGGTGTAAGTCCAACAGGCTTGTTTCAAACACTAGCTTTCGGAGCTCTGCTCCTTCCTCAGGTGAATGGAGAGGTATGTTCCAGAAACATATATATAGACAAAGTCAGAGATGCCAGACAATGCTTGGAATGCGAGCATTTGCAGGTAATCAAATCTTTACAGATCCAGAGATAGGGGTAACCCCAGGTTAAAGAGGTGTGAATTGTCTCAAGCCAGGACAGTTGGTAGGATTTTGCAAGTCCAGGCCAGATGGTGAGGGGATGAATGTAATGCGACATGAATCTCAGGTCCAGGTTGAGGCCGCACTCATGCGTGCGGAACTTGGCTCTAAGTTTCTGCTCAGCGATTCTGCGTTGTCGCGTTGTCGGAGAACGCTTACACGGAGATCCGAGGCTGAATGCCCTTGACTGCTGAAGTGTTCCCCGACTGGGAGGGAACGTTCCTGCCTGCTGATTGTCGTACTCAGTACTCAACACCGATAACTGCCAATCTCCAGACGCAATTCTGCAACTCATCCACTTCATTCTGGATCACAACGTCTTCACCTTCGACAACAAGTTCTTCATCCAGACGCACGGAACAGCCATGGGGACCGAATTCGCACCTCAATATGCCAACATCTTCATGCACAAGTTTGAACAAGACTTCCTCACCGCACAGGACCTTCAACCAACGTTATACACCAGATACATCAATGACATTTTTTTCCTTTGAACCCACGGCGAAGAATCACTGAAACGACTATACGATGACATCAGTAAGTTCCATCCCACCATCAGACTCACCATGGACTATTCTCCAAAATCAGTTGCATTCTTGGACACACTCATCTCCATCAAGGACGGTCACCTCAGCACTTCGCTTTATCGCAAGCCCACGGATAACCTCACGATGCTCCACTTCTCCAGCTTCCACCCTAAACACATTAAAGAAGCCATCCCTTATGGACACTGTGGTGAATGTAATATATGTTAATATATATGTTACTTCACACTGTTGTTGTAAGCGCAGTAGCGCTGTCCTACCATGAGGGGGAGTAGCACTGGGAGCACTTAGGAACTTGTACTGGGCCCCATCCTTGGTTCCGCCCACGACTCCTCCCCCTAGTGCAGCTGTTTAAGTACCCGTGTCCAGAGTCAGCCTGGGTCACTACGAGTTCATCGACAGGTAACAGGCTGGCTCTGAAATAAGTCGATTAAAGCCTAGATTCACATCGGAAACATGTGTCTGGTGAATTGATGGTTCCATCAATTTAATCGACTTAAGAACAGTAAAGATCGATTATGGAATCGGCCCTCAAGCCTGGACGCCTGGAACTCAACCCGCAGGATGCAGAGGCTAAAGAAATCTTTTCCCATTGGATCCGGTGCTTCAAGGCCTACCTGGCCAAAGTGAGCACAGCCGAAACTACAGAGGATCAGAAGCTAAGTCTACTGCACACGAGGATGAGCCACAGAATCTCGACGCAACTAAACTCGGCCAGTTCATATACTGCGGCGCTAGCAGTTCTCGAAAAAATGTATGTAAGGCCCATTAATGAAGTTTACGCTTGCCATGTGTTTACGACTCGCCGTCAGCGGCCTACGGAATCACTCGCCGAATTCCTAAGAGAACTTAACAATTTGTCCAATGACTAATTACCAAGCGGTTACCGCGGCTGAACACAGGGAATTGGCGGTACGCGATATTTTTGTAGCGTGCCTCAGGTCTAACTATGTGCGCCAACGACTGCTGGAAAAGGGGGCCCAGGACTTAGAAACGACTGTGGAAGCTGCGACCACGATGGAGGTCTCCTTCCGCAGCCTTAGCTCGTTCCCCGCGGACCCCGCGACCCAATCATGGGCCCCCGACCAGCGACTCCTCCAGGCCTGTGCTACGTGGCCGCCCAGCCACCATGCTGCCCCAGCCAGCCACTATGCTGCTCCAGCCTGCCATTTCTGCGGCCAGAATCAGCACCCGCGGCAGCATTGCCCGGCTCGCAATGCGACCTGCAGCAGCTGCGGGCGAAAAGGGCATTACGCAAGAGTGTGCCTCGCTAAAAGGGCCCCAGCTTCCAACTCCCCAGCGACTCGCAGTAACCGCTCCCCTCACTCGCAGTCCCACGTGGCCCGAAACGATGCGGCCTATGCCCCGACTCCACCCCCTCCAGCCACGTGCGATCCATAGGGGCTGCCATCTTGGAAAACCTCCACCACGCGGCCAGCTATGTGCGACTCATGGGGGCCGCCATCTTGGACACCATCTTCCTCGCCGCCCGCCACGTGTGACTCATGGGTGCCGCTATCTTGGACGCCATCTTCCTCGCCGCCCGCCACGTGCGATCCACGGGCCCGATTGGCATCTCCGCGCTTGGACAACTCAGCGGAGGAATTCGAACTAAACTATGAACTCAGAGGGCAGTCATCACGGGGCCACTCCAGCACAGCTGATCGAGCCGCCGACTACCCGCAACTCAGCGCGGTCACCCTGGACCAATCACGACCAAAGAATCTACGAAACCCGATGGCAGAGGTCCATATCAACGGGTACAAAACGCCATGCCTCTTCGAATCCGGGAGCACAGAGAGCTTCATACATCCAGACCTGGTAAGACGCTGTTCGCTCCCTGATTTCCCCGTGCAGCAAACTATCTCGCTCGCTTCAGGCTCCCACTCATTCCAGATCCAGGGGCGCACCGCCGCGACACTCACAATCCGAGGCGCTAGTTACTCGAAGTTCAAACTCTACGTTTTGCCCAAACTCTGCGCGCCACTCTTATTAGGCCTAGACTTCCAATGCAACCTCAAGAGCCTCACCCTCAGCTTCGGAGGGCCCCTGCCCCCACTCACTATGTGCAGCCTCGCTACGCTGCGAATTCCCTCCCCCTCCTCTCTTTGACAATCTCACTAAGGACTGTAAACCCATAGTCACTCGTAGCAGGCGGTATAGCCTGCAGGATAGGGTATTTGTCAGAGCAGAGGTCCGAAGGCTACTCAGTGAGGGGGTTATAGAGGCCAGCAATAGTCCCTGGAGAGCTCAGGTGGTGGTCGTTAAGACCGGGGAAAAATTCCGTATGGTGGTCGACTACAGTCAGACTATAAATAGATTTACGCTCCTCGACGTGTATCCCCTCCCCAGGATTGCAGACATGGTAAACCAGATTGCCCAGTACCGGCTCTTTTCCAGGGTGGATCTGAAGTCTGCATACCACCAGCTCCCAATCCGCCCGGAGGACCGCCACTACACGGCATTCGAGGCCGATGGCCGCCTCTTCCATTTCCTCCGGGTTCCCTTCGGCGTCACTAACGGGGTTTCGGTGTTCCAACGAGCAATGGACCGAATGGTGGACCAGTACGGGCTGCGGGCCACGTTTCCGTACTTGGACAATGTCACCATCTGCGGCTATGACCAGCAGGACCACGACGCCAACCTCCACCGTTTTCTCCAGACGGCACAGAAACTGAATCTCACGTACAACAAGGAGAAATGCATTTTCCGCACATCCAGACTCGCCATCGTCGGCTATGTTGTGGAAAACAGAGTCCTGGGCCCCGACCCGGACCGTATGCGCCCCCTCTTAGAACTCCCTCCCTCTCATTGTCCCAAGGCCCTCAAACGGTGCTTGGGATTTTTTTCCTACTATGCCCAGTGGGTCCCTCAATATGCGGACAAAGCCCGCCCACTCTTTAGGGCCACACGATTTCCCCTGTCAGCCGAGGCAATCCAGGCCTTCGCCGGCATCAAGGAGGACATCGCCAAAGCGGCCATGCGGGCGGTGGATGAATCCACCCCATTTCAGGTAGAGAGCGACGCCTCAGAGGTAGCTCTTGCAGCCACGTTAAATCAGGCAGGGAGACCAGTTGCATTTTTCTCCCGTACCCTCTCCGCTTCAGAACTTCGGTCGAGAAAGAAGCAAAAGCCATTGTGGAGGCTATCCATCACTGGAGGCACTACCTCGCAGGTAGGAGGTTCACCCTCATCACCGACCAAAGATCGGTTGCCTTTATGTTCGACAACTCGCAAAGGGGCAAAATAAAAAACGATAAAATTCTGAGGTGGAGGATCGAACTCTCCACCTACAATTATGATATCAAATATCGACCCGGGAAGCTCAACGAGCCTCTGGATGCCCTATCCCGCGGGACATGCGCCAGCGCGCAGATCGACCGATTAAAAAGCATCCACAATGACCTCTGTCACCCGGGGGTCACCCAGCTCGCCCACTACATCAGGGCCCGAAACCTGCCTTTCTCCAACGAGGAGGTAAAAGCGGTCACCAGGGACTGCCCGATCTGTGCGGAGTGCAAACCGCACTTCTATAGACCAGACAGGGCCCACCAGGTCAAGGCTTCTAGGCTCTTTGAATGCCTCGCCACTCCCCTCGACTAACAAGAACATTTACTTCTTAAACGTCGTAGACGAGTTCTCCCGTTTTCCATTCGCTATCCTGTGCCCCGACATGACCTCCCACACAGTCATTAGGGCCCTGCATAGCATCTTCACCCTGTTCAGTTTCCCCAGCTACGTGCACAGCGACCGGGGTTCGTCCTTTATGAGTGACGAGCTGCGTCAGTACCTGCTCGAAAAGGGCATTGCCTCGAGCAGGACTACCAGCTACAACCCCAGGGGGAATGGGCAGGGGGAAAGGGAGAACGCGACGGTCTGGAAGACCGTCCTACTGACCCTCCGGTCTAGAAAGCTCCAAATATCCCAGTGGCAGGAAGTCCTCCCAGACGCGCTCCACGCTATTAGGTCCCTTTTGTGTACGGCGACCAACCAGAACCCTCACGAGAAGCTCTTCATTTTTTCCAGGGGCACTACCACGGGGGTCTCACTTCCGGCATGGCTGAGGACGCCGGGCCCCGTACTCCTGAGGAAACATGTCAGGGCGCACAAAACCGACCCCCTTGTTGAGAAGGTGCGCCTGCTCCACTCCAACCCCCAGTCCGCATTCGTCGAGTTCCCTGACGGCTGTCAGGACACTGTATCCCTCCGGGATCTGGCACCCGCCGGATCCAGCGCCCCCCCTACCCCCACAGAAGGATCTCTCACCCTACACCCCATGTTGCCGCCCCTTTGCGCTCCCGAGCCCACGAGCTCGCTCCACCAGTTCCGCGCTACCGCATTGGCCAGCCCCCAGCGCCCCCAGTCCCCGGTCGAACCAGGAGAGTATGAAGCTCGGATACAAACCTCCCTGGAGTCCCCCATCGTACCCCTGCACACAACACCCGTCCAGCCACCGCAAGAGGCTGCAACCCCGGTGCTCCGCAGATCACAGTGGACAATTCGACCACCGGACAGACTGACTTTATAGACCACCACCCCCGCCGGACTTGATTTTTTTGAAGGGGGTAAATGTGGTGAATGTAATATATGTTAATATATATTTTAATTCACACTGTTGTTGTAAGCGCAGTAGCACTGTCCTACGACTAGGGGGAGTAGCGCTGGAGCACTTAGGAACTTGTACTGGGCTCCACCCTTGGTTCCGCCCACAACTCCTCCCCCTAGTGCAGCTGTATAAGTACCCGTGTCCAGAGTCAGCCTGGGTCACTACGAGTTCATCGACAGGTAACAGGCTGGCTCTGACGTAAGTCGATTAAAGCCTAGATTCACATCGGAAACACGTGTCTGGTGAATTGATGGTTACATCAGACACACCCTCCGTATACACAGGATCTGCTCAGACGAGGAGGAGTGTAACAGACATCTACAGAAAGATATCGCTGAAAGATGCCCTCGTACGAATGGGATATGGCGCTCGACTCATCGATCGACAGTTCCAATGCGCCACAGCAAAAAACCGCACCGACCTCCTCAGAAGACAAACACGGGACACAACTGACAGAGTACCCTTCGTTGTCCAGTACTTCCCCGGAGCGGAGAAACTACGACATCTTCTTTGCAGCCTTCAACACATCATCGATGAAGATGAACATCTTGCCAAGCTCATCCCCACACCCCCACTACTTGCCTTCAAATAACCTCGCAACCTCAAACAAACCATTGTTTGCAGCAAACTACCCAGTCTTCAGAACAGCGACCACAACACCACACAACCCTGCCATGGGAATCTCTGCAAGATGTGCCAGATCATCGACATGGATACCACCATTACACATGAGAACACCACCCACCGGGTACGCGGTACTTACTCGTGTGACTCGGCCAACGTTGTCTACCTCATACGCTGCAGGAAAGGATGTCCCGAAGCGTGGTACATTGGCGAGACCATGCAGACACTGCGACAACGAATGAACGGGCATCATGCGACAATCACCAGGCAGGAATGTTCCCTTCCAGTCGGGGAACACTTCAGCAGTCAAGGGCATTCAGCCTCTGATCTCCGGGTAAGCGTTCTCCGACAACGCGACAACGCAGAATTGGCGAGCAGAAACTTAGAGCCAAGTTCCGCACACATGAATGCGGCCTCAACCGGGATCTGGGATTCATGTCGCATTACATTCATCCCCCACCATCTGGCCTGGGCTTGCAAAATCCTACCAACTGTCCTGGCTTGAGACAATTCAAACCTCTTTAGCCTGGGGTTACCCCTATCTCTGGAGCTGTAAAGATTTGATTACCTGCAAATGCTCGCATTCTAAGCATTGTCTGGCATCTTTGAAATTGTTTCTGGAACATATCTCTTCATTCACCTGAGGAAGGAGCAGTGCTCCGAAAGCTAGTGTTTGAAACAAACCTGTTGGACTTTAACCTGGTGTTGTAAGACTTCTTACTGTGCTCACCCCAGTCCAACGCCGGCATCTCCACATCATAAAGTCCATATAAACTACATCCACAGCCCGTCCTTCATCAAAAGCGAGCACTTTTCCAGGAAACACATCCGGAGTGAGACTCATACAGAGTGAGAGATTTAAACTTGGTAATTTGGTGCAGAGTGTGAGGAGGTGCTTTTTAACCCTGGTAAGTGACTGGTAAGTAGTCTCTCTTTTTCTTTTCATTGTCTAATTTATTTATTTTTATTTTGAAATTCTAGTTGTTTAAGTTTACCAAGGGTTTAAGACATGGCAGGAGATCCCAGACCCGTGTCATGCTCCTCGTGTGCGATGTGGGAGCTCAGGGACACGTCCACTGTCCCTGGCTCCTTCACGTGCAAGAAGTGTGTTCAGTTGCAGCTCTTGTTAGACCGCTTGACGGCTCTGGAGCTGCGGATGGACTCACTTTGGAGCATCCGCGATGCTGAGGAGGTCGTGGATAGCACGTTTAGCGAGTTGGTCACACCGCAGGTGAAGGTTACTGAGGGAGATAGAAAATGGGTGACCAAAAGAAAGAGCAAGAGTAGGAAGGCAGTGCAGGTGTCCCCTGCGGTCATCTCCCTGCAAAACAGATATACCGCTTTGGATACTGTTGAGGAAGATGGCTCACCAGGGGAAGGCAGCAGCAGCCAGGTTCATGGCACCGTGGCTGGCTCTGCTGCACAGCAGGGCAGGAAGAAAAATGGCAGGGCTATAGTGATAGGGGACTCGATCGTAAGGGGAATAGACAGGCGGTTCTGTGGACGCAATCGAGACTCCAGGATGGTATGTTGCCTCCCTGGTGCAAGGGTCAAGGATGTCTCGGAGCGGCTGCAGGACATTCTGGGGGGGGAGGGTGAACAGCCAGCTGTCGTGGTGCACATAGGCACCAACGATATAGGTAAAAAACGGGATGAGGTCCTACAAGCAGAATTCAGGGAGTTAGGAGTTAAACTAAAAAGTAGGACCTCATAGGTAGTAATCTCAGGATTGCTACCAGTGCCACGAGCTAGTCAGAGTAGGAATGTCAGGATAGATAGGATGAATGCGTGGCTTGAGAGATGGTGCAAGAGGGAGGGATTCAAATTCCTGGGGCATTGGGACCGGTTCTGGGGGAGGTGGGACCAGTACAAACCGGACGGTCTGCACTTGGGCAGGACTGGAACCGATGTCCTAGGGGGGGTGTTTTCTAGAGCTGTTGGGGAGGGTTTAAACTAATGTGGCAGGGGGATGGGAACCAATGCTGGAAGTTGGAAGGTAGTAAAACCGGGACAGAAACAAAAGGAAGTAAGGGGAAAAGTGCAAGGCAGAGAAGACATAGTCAGAAATCCATAAGGGCGACAGTACAAGGTACAGTGACTGAGGGGAGCACAGTGAATAGGCCCAGTAATAACAAAAGGAATAAAACTGGAGATGTTAAGATTCAAAACAGAGGTAAAAAAACCAACATAAGTGTACTTTACCTGAATGCTCGTAGTATTCGGAATAAAGTAAATGAGTTGGTGGCACAAATCATCGTAAATGACTATGATTTAGTGGCCATTACTGAAACATGGTTAAAGGATGGTCACGACTGGGAGTTAAATATCCGAGGGTATCAAACTATTCGGAAGGACAGAGTGGATGGTAAGGGAGGTGGTGTTGCTCTGTTATTTAAGGATGACATCCGGGCAATAGTAAGGGATGACATCGGTGCTATGGAGGATAAGGTTGAATCCATTTGGGTGGAAATCAGGAATAGTAAGGCGAAAAAGTCACTGATAGGAGTAGTCTATCGGCCACCAAATAGTAATGAGATGGTGGGGCAGGCAATAAACAAAGAAATAACTGATGCATGTAGAAATGGTACAGCAGTTATCATGGGGGATTTTAATCTACATGTCGATTGGTTTAACCAGGTCGGTCAAGGCAACCGTGAGGAGGAGTTTATAGAATGTATCCGCGATAGTTTCCTAGAACAGTATATAATGGAACCTACGAGGGAACAAGCGGTCCTAGATCTTGTCCTATGTAATGAGACAGGATTGATTCATGATCTCATAGTTAGGGATCCTCTCGGAAGGAGCGATCACAATATGGTGGAATTTAAAATACAGATGGAGGGTGAGAAAGTAAAATCAAATACTAGTGTTTTGTGTTTAAACAAAGGAGATTACAAGGGGATGAGAGAAGAACTAGCTAAGATAGACTGGGAGCTAAGACTTTATGGTGGAACAGTTGAGGAACAGTGGAGAACCTTCCAAGCGATTTTTCACAGTGCTCAGCAAAGGTTTATACCAACAAAAAGGAAGGACGGAAGAAAGAGGGAAAATCGACCGTGGATATCTAAGGAAATAAGGGAGAGTATCAAATTGAAGGAAAAAGCATATAAAGCGGCAAAGATTGCTGGGAGATTAGAGGACTGGGAAATCTTTAGGGGGCAACAGAAAGCTACTAAAAAAGCTATAAAGAAGAGTAAGATAGAGTATGAGAGTAAACTTGCTCAGAATATAAAAACAGACAGTAAAAGTTTTTACAAATATATAAGACAAAAAAGAGTGGCTAAGGTAAATATTGGTCCTTTAGAGGATGAGAAGGGAGTTTTAATAATGGGAAATGAGGAAATGGCTGAGGAACTGAACAGGTTTTTTGGGTCGGTCTTCACAGTGGAAGACACAAATAACATGCCAGCGACTGATAGAAATGAGGCTACGACAGGTGAGGACCTTGAGAGGATTGTTATCACTAAGGAGGGAGTGATGGGCAAGCTAATGGGGCTAAAGGTAGACAAGTCTCCTGGCCCTGATGGAATGCATCCCAGAGTGCTAAAAGAGATGGCTAGGGAAATTGCAGATGCACTAGTGATAATTTACCTGAAATTCACTAGACTCTGGGGTGGTCCCGGTGGATTGGAAATTAGCAAACGTGACGCCACTGTTTAAAAAAGGAGGTAGGCAGAAAGCAGGAAATTATAGGCCAGTGAGTTTAACTTCGGTAATAGGGAAGATGCTGGAATCTATCATCAAGGAAGAAATTGCGAGGCATCTGGATAGAAATTGTCCCATTGGGCAGACGCAGCATGGGTTCGTAAAAGGCAGGTCATGCCTAACTAATTTAGTGGAATTATTTGAGGACATTACCAGTGCAGTAGATAATGGGGAGCCGATGGATGTGGTATATCTGGATTTCCAGAAAGCCTTTGACAAGGTGCCACACAAAAGGTTGCTGCATAAGATAAAGATGCATGGCATTAAGGGTAAAGTAGTAGCATGGATAGAGGATTGGTTAATTAATAGAAAGCAAAGAGTTGGGATAAATGGGTGTTTCTCTGGTTGGCAATCAGTAGCTAGTGGTGTCCCTCAGGGATCCGTGTTGGGCCCACAATTGTTCACAATTTACATTGATGATTTGGAGTTGGGGACCAAGGGCAATGTGTCCAAGTTTGCAGATGACACTAAGATGAGTGGTAAAGCGAAAAGTGCAGAGGATACTGGAAGTCTGCAGAGGGATTTGGATAGGTTAAGTGAATGGGCTCGGGTCTGGCAGATGGAATACAATGTTGAAAAATGTGAGGTTATCCATTTTGGTAGGAATAACAGCAAACGGGATTATTATTTAAACGATAAAATATTAAAGCATGCCGCTGTTCAGAGAGACTTGGGTGTGCTAGTGCATGAGTCACAGAAGGTTGGTTTACAAGTGCAACAGGTGATTAAGAAGGCAAATGGAATTTTGTCCTTCATTGCTAGAGGGATGGAGTTTAAGACTAGGGAGGTTATGTTGCAATTGTATAAGGTGTTGGTGCGGCCACACCTGGAGTATTGTGTTCAGTTTTGGTCTCCTTACTTGAGAAAGGACGTACTGGCGCTGGAGGGTGTGCAGAGGAGATTCACTAGGTTAATCCCAGAGCTGAAGGGGTTGGATTATGAGGAGAGGTTGAGTAGACTGGGACTGTACTCGTTGGAATATAGAAGGATGAGGGGGGATCTTATAGAAACATTTAAAATTATGAAGGGAATAGATAGGATAGATGCGGGCAGGTTGTTTCCACTGGCGGGTGACAGCAGAACTAGGGGACATAGCCTCAAAATAAGGGGAAGTAGATTTAGGACTGAGTTTAGGAGGAACTTCTTCACCCAAAGGGTTGTGAATCTATGGAATTCCTTGCCCAGTGAAGCAGTTGAGGCTCCTTCATTACATGTTTTTAAGGTAAAGATAGATAGTTTTTTGAAGAATAAAGGGATTAAGGGTTATGGTGTTCAGGCCGGAAAGTGGAGCTGAGTCCACAAAAGATCAGCCATGATCTAATTGAATGGCGGAGCAGGCTCGAGGGGCCAGATGGCCTACTCCTGCTCCTAGTTCTTATGTTCTTATGTTCTTAATTTTCTTTCTCACCTCTTCAAAACACTCACTCAGGTTGGTGAGACCTGACCTTCCCCGTATAAAATCATGCGTCTGTCACTAACTAGTCCATTTTCCTCCAAATGTGAATACATCCTGTCTCTCAGTATCTTTTCCAAAAGCTTCCCCATCACTGATGTCAGTCTCACCGGCCTATAATTTGCTGGATTATCCCTGATTCCTTTCATAAACAAGAAAATAACATTGTTTATTCTCCAGTCCTCTGGAACCTCGCCTGTGGTCGAAGAGGATGCAAAGATATGTGTTAAGGTCTCTGCTATTTCTCCCCTTGCCTCCCGTAGTAACCTGGGGTAGAATCTATTCAGTCCCGGGCATGTCTACCTTAATGCAAGTTAGGACACTCAACACTTCCTTGCTTTGATATATTGACGTTCCCAGGAGCGTTCGCACACCTAGCCCTGATCAGGATGGGCCTAATGGCCATCCTCCTACGGACCTGTATCATTTAATTTGAAGCGGTTGATGTCATTTGAGTTTCTAGTGAAATGTACTTTTTTCATCAATTGCAGGGTTATGTAAAAGTTGAGGATCTTGGGAAATGTTGTCCTATCTGCAGAAAACAAGTTAGCGGTAAGCTCATGTCAACACTTAATCCTCTGGTTAAACTGTGTGCTCAATCTATCTCTTCCAATCTCTCTCTCTTTAACTCTTTCATCTGTGTGCCTCACATAGTCTGCCATACTTTCAAACAATCACTCTGCCTTGTTCTCAATCTTGCTTTTTCTGTTTCTCTTTGTGTCGCTGTTTTATTTGGGGAAATGTGAGGTTATTCACTTTGGTCAGAAGAATAGAAAATATGTTTCAAACGTCATAAAATTGTGGGGATGTTTGACTTGATTTGATTTATTGTCACATGCAGCGAAGTACAGTGAAAAGTATTTTTCTGCGGCCAAAGAGACAAAGAGAATAATCGACAGAGAACATTGACAAATGGAACATCGACAAAACAGTGATTGGTTACAGTGCGGAACAAGGGTCAAACAAAGCAAATACATGAGCAAGAGCAACATAGGGCGTCGTGAATAGTGTTCTTACAGGGAGTAGATCAGTCCGAGGGGGAGTCGTTGAGGAGTCTGGTAGCTGTGGGGAAGAAGCTCTTCCTATGTCTGGATGTGCGGGTCTTCAGACTTCTGTACCTTCTGCCTGATGGAAGGGTCTGGAAGAAGGCAATGCCTGGGTGGGTGGGGTCTCTGATAATGCTGTCTGCCTTCCTGAGGCAGCGGGAGGTGTATACAGAATCAATGTGGGGGTGGCAAGCTTGTGTGAAACGTTGGGCTGAGTTCACCACACTCTGCAGTTTCTTGCGATCTTGGGCTGAGCAGTTGCCATACCAGGCTGTGATGCAGCCGGATAGAACTAAGAACAAAGAAAATTACAGCTCAGGAACAGGCCCTTCGGCCCTGCCAGCCTGCACCGATCCAGATCCTCTATCTGAAACTGTCGCCTATTTTCTAAGGATCTGTATCGGGACCCCTGGTCACAGCAGCACACTGTCAGAGTAAAGGGTCGAACAATCAGGACAGAGATGGATAGAAATGTCTTCATTCAGAGAATTATGGATGCTCAATCATTGAATACTTTGAAGACTGAGACACATTTTTGGTCTCTCAGGGATCAAAGGACATGGCAAATGGGCAGTGAGGTGGAATGGAAGCCAAAGATAACCCCTATCCGACTGAATGATGCAGCAGGGATGAGGGGGTGAAAGGCCAACGTCATCTGCTTCTTCTGGTCTCTCTCTCTCTCTCTCTCAGGGTGCCTCTCTTCTATCTCTTACTTTCTTTGTGTCTATCTGTTTCTTTCATTATTTTCCCCTTTCACTCTTTCCCTGTATTTTTGTCTCTCTTTTACAATCCTTGGTTAGTCCGTGTGTAATTGTGTCCGACTATCTCCCTTAACATTCAATTACTTTACCATTGCCGAATCCACCACTTTCAACATCCATTGACCAGAGGCTGAACTGACCTTGCTGTATAAATACTGTCGCTGCAAGAAGAGGTCAGAGGCTGGCAATTCTGTACTGAATAACTCGCCTCCTGACTCCCCAAATCCTATGCATCATCTCCCAGGCACAGGTCAATATTGTCCACTTGACTAGATGAGTGCAGCTCCAATGGCACTCAAGAAATTTGAGACCATCCAGGACAAAGCAGCCCCGCTTAATTGGCATCTTCGACATTCACTCCCTCCACCACCGATGCACAGTGGCAGCCACGTGTACCATTCCGAGGATTCGTTGCAGGATCTTACCGAGACACGATTGATAGCACCTTCTAAACACGTGACCTCTGGAGGTTTCCCTCGGAGCCAGTCACCATCCTGACTTGGAAATATATTGGCCGTTCCTTCACTGTCGCTGGGCCAACTTCCTGGAACTCCCTCCCTAACAGCACAGTGGGTGTACCTACACCTCAGCGAGTGCAGTGCTTCAAGAAGGTCGCTCATCACCACCTTCTGAAGGGCAATTAGGGACGGGCAATAAATACTGGTTCAGCCCACAACCTGTGAAGAATTTGAAAAAATAACAATGGTTTGATTTTTCCAGATCTCTCTGCGACATGTCAACTTTTCACTGAAATTCGGAATATATCTAAAGGGCAGTGCCAGCTGACAAATGTGGCCGTCAATTCCTGCAGGGGGAGCTGCCTCTCCCATGTACAAGTCATTCCGGAGGTAAGGACTTAAATTTGTAAATAATCAAATTCCACTCAAACAAGGGCCTTTATGCAAAGATTAGAGCTCCTTGCAAGGTTCCAATTCTCGAAATAAGTTATTAATCAGACTGAGTGCTGGGCTGGGAAAGACCTGATGACAATTATGTCATTAAACTGTTCAGCAAAAAACATTCATTAATAATAATAATAATAATAATAATCTTTATTGTCACATTACATTAACACTGCAATGAAGTTACTGTGAAAATCCCCTAGTCGCCACATTCCGCCGCCTGTTCAGGTACACTGAGGGAGAATTCAGAATGTCCAATTCACCTAACAGCAGGTCTTTTGAAACTTGTGGGAGGAAACCGGAGCACCCGGAGGAAGCCCACGCAGGCACGGGGAGAACGTACAGACTCCGCACAGACAGTGACCCAAGCCGGGAATTGAGCCTGGAACCCTGGCGCTGTGAAGCAACAGTGATAACCACTGTGCTAACACGCTGCCCACAGGGAGTAATTAATGGGGTAATTCCTTAAGCTCACAGGCAACTTGGGAAGAGAATGTAAGGAATATACGGTAACCAGAGATGGGAACTGAATGTCCCAGGGTTCTCAGTATTTAGGCAGGACAGGCATAAAAGAGGTGGTGGTGTGGCACTGCTGGTTAAAGAGGAAATTAACACAATAGTGAGAAAGGATATTAGCTCTGACAATGTGGAGTCTGTATGGGTAGAGTTGAGAAATACCAAGGGATGAAAAACATTAGTGGGTATCATATACAGACCCCCAAACTGCACTGGTGAGGTTGGGAATGGCATTAAACAGGAAATTAGAGATGCATGTAATAAGGGAATTTCGGTGATCATGGGTGATTTTAATCTTCACATAGATTGGGCAAATCAAATTAGCCACAATGCCGTAGAGGAGGAATTCCTGGAGTGTATACGGGATGGTTTTCTTGACCAATATATGGAGGAACCAACTAGAGAGCAGGCCATCTTAGACTGGGTACTGTGTAATGAGAAGGGAATCATTACCAGTCTGGCTGTACGAGACCCCTTGGGGATGAGCGACCATAACATGATAGAATTATTTATCAAGGTGGAGAGTGAAGTAGTTGATTTGGAGACTAGGGTGCTGAATCTTAATAAAGGGAACTATGAGGATATGAGGCGTGAGTTGGCCTTGATAGATTGGGGAGAGTTACTTAAAGGGATGACAGTGGATAGACAATGGCAAATATTCAGGGAACGCTTGGGGGAACTACAGCAACTGTTCATTCCTGTCTGGCACAAAAGCAAAGGGGGTAAGAGGGCCAATCCATGGCTCACAAAGGAAATTAGAAATAGTATCCGATCCAAGGAAGATGCATACAGACTGGCCAAGAAAAATAATAGGTCTGAGGATTGGGAGCTGTTTAGAATTCAGCAAAGAAGGACCAAGGGATTGATTTAGAAGGGGAAAGTACAGTACGAAAGGAAGCTTGCAGGGAACATAAAGACTGACACTAAGAGTTTCGACAGATATGTGAAGAGAAAGAGATTGGTAAAGTGAAATGTAGGCCCCCTACTGACAGAAACAGGGGAATGCATAATAAGGAACAAAGAAATGGCTGAGCAATTGAATACAGACTTTGGTTCTGTCTTCATAAATGAGGACACAAATCAGATCCCAGAAATATTGGAGAATGAAAGGTGTAGTTAGAGGGAAGCACTGAGGGAGATCAACACTAGGAGAGAAATGGTGCTGGGAAAATTGATGGGATTGAAGGTGGATAAATCCCCAGGGTCTGAGAACCTGCATCCCAGAGTGCTTAAGGAGGTGGCTCTGGAAATAGTGGATGCATTGGTGGTCATCTTCCAGGATTCTATAGACTCTGGAACTGTCCCTGCAGATTGGAGGGTAGCTCACGTCACTCTGATATTCAAAAAGGGAGGTAGAGAGAAAGCAGGGATGTAAGCCTAACATTGGGAGTGGGGAGAATGCTTGAATCCATTATCATGGACTTTATAGCAGAACATTTAGAAAGCAGTGGCAGGATCAGTCAGAGTCAGTATGGATTTATGAAGGGAAAATTATGCTTGACAAATCTCTTGGAATTCTTTGAAGATGTAACCAGTACAATTGACAAGGGGGAGCCAGTCGATGTGGTATATTTAGACTTTCAGAAGGTGTTTGACAAAGTCCTGCAGAAGAGATTATTGTGCAAAATTAAAGCATTGGGTGAAAAGTATTGAAGTGGATAGAAAACTGGTTGGCAGAGAGGAAACAAAGGTTCAGGATTAATGGGTCCTTTTCAAATTGGCAGGCAGTGACTAGTGTGGTACCACAGGGGTCGGTGCTGGGACCCCAGCTATTCACAATATATATTAATGATTTGGATGAGGGAACAAAATGTAACATCTCAAAGTTTGCAGATGATACCAAGTTAGGTGGGAGGGTGAATTGTGATAAGGATGCAGGGATCCTACAGCAAGATCTGGACAGGTTGGGCGAGTGGGCAAACCAATGGCAGATGCAGTATAATTTGGATAAGTGTGAGGTTATTTATTTTGGAAGCAAAAACAGGAAGGCAGATTACTACCTGAATGGTTGTAAATTGGGAGAGGAGAGTGTGCAGCGGGACCTGGGTGTCCTTGTGCACCAGTCACTGATGGTAAGCATGCAGGGGCAGCAGGCGGTAAAGAAGGCTAATGGTATGTTGGCCTTCATTGCGAGAGGTTTCGAGTACAGAGCAGGGATGTGTAGCTGCAATTATACAGGACCTTGGTGAGGCCACACCTGGAGTATTATCTGCTGTTTTGGTCTCCTCTGAGAAAGTATGTTCTTGCTCTCTCGAGGATGCAGAAAAGTGTGAGGTGATTCATTTTGGAAGGAATAACAGGAAGACAGAGTACTGGGCTAATAGTAAGATTCTTGGTCGTGTGGATGAGCAGAGAGATCTCGGTGTCCATCTACATAGATCCCTGAAAGTTGCCACCCAGGTTGAGAGGGTTGTTAAGAAGGCGTACGGTGTGTTAGCCTTTATTGGTAGAGGGATTGAGTTTCGGAGCCATGAGGCCATGTTGCAGCTGTACAAATCTCTCGTGCGGCCGCATTTGGAGTATTGCGTGCAGTTCTGGTCGTCACATTATAGGAAGGATGTGGAAGCATTGCAAAGGGTACAGAGGAGATTTACCAGGATGTTGCCTGGTAAATTGAGGGGAGATAGATACAGGACAAATGTCAGAGGTAGGTTCTTTACTCAGAGTAGTAAGGGCGTGGAATGCCCTGCCTGCAACAGTAGTGGACTCGCCAACATTAAGGGCATTTAAATGGTCATTGGATAAATATATGGATGATAAGTGTAGATGGGCTTTAGAGTGGCAGAACATCGAGGGCCGAAGGGCCTGCGCTCTAATGTTCTATGTTCTATGAAGTGCAGCGAAGGTTTACCAGACTGATTCCAGGTATGGCGGGACTGTCATTTGAGGAGAGATTGACTAGGTTGGGATTGTTCTCGCTGGAGTTCAGAAGAATGAGGGGGGATCTCATAGAGACTTCTAAAATTCTAACAGGATGAGACAGGGTAGATGCAGGGAAGAAGTTACCAATGATGGGTGTGTGTCCAGAATCAAGGACGACAGCCTGAGGATTCAGGGTAAACCATTTCGGACAGAGATAAGGAAACATTTCTTCACACAAAGAGTGGTGAGCCTGTGGAATTCATTACCACAGGAAGTAGTCAATGCTAAAACATTGAATATATTCAAGAGGCGGCTGGATATAGCACTTGGGGAGAATGAGGCTATGAGGAGAAAGCAGGATTAGGCTATTGAGTTGGATGATCAGCCATATATATGGACGGCGGGGAACAGAGGGAAGTAGATCCTTGGAAAATAGGCGACAGATTTAGATAAAGGATCTGGATTGGCGCAAGCTGGGAGGGCCGAAGGGCCTGTTCCTGTGCTGTCATTTTCTTTGTTCTTTGTTGTTCTTTATGAAAAAGGCCTCCAACTGCTCCTATCTTCTATGTATCTATGATATCCTGCATTTCCAGGACCCAGTGGTGATCTATGAGTTTGGAAGACCTGAAAGGCTCAGGGATGGTCTCGGTCCTGTGCTGGCACATAATTAATACTGAGGCTATCAATAGTATGATGTGAAATGAAGTGTGAAGTCATTGGCACAAGGCGATTCTCTGCTTAGGCAGAGGAATTGTGAAGATTTCTCTGGAACTATCAATAAATAAAATATTGTGTATGATGCTGGAGAACCAGCTACAGGATACTCTGTCGGCGGGATCTTCCCCTTCGCCGGCAACACACCCACACCCGTGGATTTCCCGACGGCGACAAAATGGGGAATCCCATTGGACAGCTATGAGAAGGGGGGCGCGCTACGCCGGAAATGGGGGCTGGTGAGACCTGATAGAGGTCTACAAAATTGTGAGAGGCGTTGACAGGGTGGATAGTGAGAGGATTTTTCCAAGGGTGGAAGTGTCAATTCCAAGGGGGCACAGGTTCAATGTGAGAAGGGGAAAGTTTAAGGGAGATGTGCGAGGTACTCTTTTCACGCAGAGTGGTGGGTGCCTGGAACCAGCTACTAGGGGATGGGGTGGAAGAAGGGACATGAGTAACATTGCAGGAACCTTACCTGCCATGTTTTGTGTTCGAACATAAGAACTAGGAGCAGGAGTCGGCCATCTGGCCCCTCGAGCCTGCTCTGCCATTCAAAGAGCTCATGGCTGATCGTTTGTGGACTCAGCTCCACTTTCCGGCCCGAACACCATAACCCTTAATCCCTTTATCGTTATCTTAAAAACATTTAATGAAGGAGCCTCAACTGCTTCACTGGGCAAGGAATTCCATAGATTCACAACCCTTTGGGTGAAGAAGTTCCTCCTAAACTCAGTCCTAAATCTACTTCCCCTTATTTCAGTGTTCTTCAAACTTTTTTTCCGGGGACCCATTTTTCCCAACCCGGCAACCTTCGCGACCCACGCCGGCCCACCTGCGCAACCCACCATTTTCTCTGACCTTTTTTGCTGCTGACAAAAGTGGAGGAAATGGTTTTGGGTCCCTTTGGCCCTCGTACACGCTCCTCCAATGGAATCTGTTGGATGAAGGTGAACCCTTCCTGTGTCGGAAAGTATGGAGTCTCCAACTGTCCAAAGTTCTGCATTGTTTTCCTAAATGCAGTCCGAAATCTACTTCCCCTTTCCTAAAATATTTTCAAACAAACCCCCCCCCCCCCCCCACGAACATGTAAAAAAAATTTAAATAAATAAAATAAAAATTAAATGAATAAAATAAAAGAATAAAACCCTCCCGAACTTGTAAAACAAAAAGCTGCAACCGTTTAACAAAATAGCGGCAGCACTGTGCATGCGCGCCTGATCATCGGCGCACATGCACATAGTTTTACGCATGCGCATCGATGATCGTGCGCACTGCGGCCGAATTTTGTTTACATGTTCACGGCCATTTTAAAGGCCGCTTGCAGCCGGCGCTATTAAAAGCCGACTGCTGCGCGGGGATTTGCGTGATCGGGAGATCCGCGAAGGACGGCCCTGCGACCCTCCCGACACCCACCTGCGAGTCGCGCCCCCGACTTTGAAGAACACTGCCTTATTTTGAGGCTATGCCCCCAAGTTCTGCTTTCACCCGCCAGTGGAAACAACCTGCCCGCATCTATCCTATCTATTCCCTTCATAATTTTAAATGTTTCTATAAGATCCCCCTCATCCTTCTGAATTCCAACGAGTACAGTCCCAGTCTACTCAACCTCTCCTCATAATCCAACCCCTTCAGCTCTGGGATCAACCTAGTGAATCTCCTCTGCACACCCTCCAGCGCCAGTACGTCCTTTCTCAAGTAAGGACACCAAAACTGAACACAATACTTCAGGTGTGGCCTCACCAACACCTTATACAATTGCAACATTACCTCCCTAGTCTTAAACTCCATCCCGAGAGCAATGAAGGA
Organism: Scyliorhinus canicula; assembly: GCF_902713615.1. Lineage (NCBI taxonomy): Eukaryota > Metazoa > Chordata > Chondrichthyes > Carcharhiniformes > Scyliorhinidae > Scyliorhinus > Scyliorhinus canicula. The sequence goes on along the minus strand of NC_052155.1, from coordinate 61,468 downwards.
CAAAATGGATAACTTAGAACATAGAACATTACAGCGCAGTACAGGCCCTTTGGCCCTCGAAGTTGCGCCGACCTGTGAAACCACTCTAAAGCCCATCTACACTATTCCCTTATCATCCATATGCTTATCCAATGACCATTTGAATGCGCTTAGTGTTGGCGAGTCCACTACTGTTGCAGTCAGGGCATTCCACACCCTTACTACTCTCTGAGTAAAGAACCTACCTCTGACATCTGTCCTATATCCATCTCCTCTCAATTTAAAGCTATGTCCCCTCGTGCTAGACATCACCATCCAAGGAAAAAGGCTGTCACTGTCCACCCTATCTAATCCTCTGATCATCTTGTATACCTCAATTAAGTCACCTCTTAACCTTCTTCTCTCTAACGAAAACAGCCTCAGGTCCCTCAGCCTTCCCTCCTAAGATCTTCCCTCCATACCAGGCAACATCCTGGTAAATCTCCTCTGCACCCTTTCCAATGCTGCCACATCCTTCCCATAATGCAGCGACCAGAATTGCATGCAATACTCCAAATGCGGCCGCACCAGAGTTTTGTACAACTGCAACATGACCTCATGGCTCCGAAACTCAATCCCTCTACCAATAAAAGCTAACACACCGTACGCCTTCTTAACAACCCTCTCAACCTGGGTGGCAACTTTCAGGGATCTATGGACATGGACACCGAGATCTCTCTGCTCATCCACACTACCAAGAATCTTACCATTAGCCCAGTACTCTGTCTTCCTGTTATTCCTTCCAAAATGAATCACCTCACACTTTTCTGCATTAAACTCCATTTGCCACCTCTGAGCCCAGCTCTGCAGCTTATCTATGTCCCTCTGTAACTTGTAACATCCTTCCACACTGTCCACAACTCCACCGATTTTAGTGTCATCTGCAAATTTACTCATCCATCCTTCTACGCCTTCCTCCAGGTCATTTTAAAAAATGACAAACAGCAGTGGTCCCAAAATAGATCCTTGTGGTACACCACTAGTAACTGGACTTCAGGCTGAACATTTCCCATCAACCACCACCCTTTGTCTTCTTCCAGCTAGCCAATTTCTGATCCAAACTGCTAAATCACCCTGAATCCCATGCCTCCGTATTTTCTGCAATAGCCTACCGTGGGGAACCGTATCAAACGCTTTACTGAAATACATATACACCACATCAACTGCTTTACCCTCGTCCACCTGATTGGTCACCTTCTCAAAGAACTCAATAAGTTTTATGAGGCACGACCTATCCTTCACAAAACTGTGTTGACTATCTCTAATCAAATTATTCCTTTCCAGATGATTATACATCCTATCTCTTATAAACCTTTCCAAGACTTTGCCCACAACAGAAGTAAGGCTCACTGGTCTATAGTTACCGGGGTTGTCTCTACTCCCCTTCTTGAACAAGGGGACAACATTTGCTATCCTCCAGTCTTCTGGCACTATTCCTGTAGACAAAGATGACATAAAGATCAAAGCCAAAGGCTCAGCAATCTCCTCCCTAGCTTCCCAGAGAATCCTAGGATAAATCCCATCCAGCCCAGGGGACTTATCTATTTTCACACTTTCGAGAATTGCTAACACCTCCTCCTGATGAACCTCAAGCCCTTCAAGTCTAGTCGCCTGTATCTCAGTATTCTCCTCGACAACATTGTCTTTTTCCTGTGTGAATACTGACGAAAAATATTCATTTAGCTCCTCTCCTATCTCCTCGGACTCCATGCACAACTTCCCACTACTGTCCTTGACTGGCCCTACTCTTACTCTAGTTATTCTTTTATTCCTGACATATCTATAGAAAGCTTGAGGGTTATCCTTGATCCTACCTGCCAAAGACTTCTCATGTCCCCTCCTGGCTCTTCTTAGCTCTCTCTTTAGGTCCTTCCTACCAAACTTGTAACTCTCGAGTTATTCTTTAGGACACTAAGGGCAATTTAGCATAGCCAATCCACCTAACCCACACATCTTTGGACTGTGGGAGGAAACCGGAGCACCCGGAGGAAACCCACGCACACACGGGGAGGACGTGCAGACTCCGCACAGACAGTGACCCAGCCGGGAATCGAACCTGGGACCCTGGAGCTGTGAAGCATTTATGCTAACCACCATGCTACCGTGCTGCCCTTCATCCACTGCTTTACCTTCATCCACATGCTTGGTCACCTCCTTAAAGAATTCAATAAGACTTGTGAGGCAAGACCTACCCCTCACAAATCTCTGCTCACTATCCTCAATCAAGCAATGTCTTTCCAGATGCCTTTTCATTACTTTGCCTACCACTGAAGTAAGACTAACTGGCCTGTAATTCCCAGGGTTATCCCTATTCCGTTTTTTGAACAGGGGCCACTTCTCACCATTCTCCAATCCCCTGGTACCTCCCCTGTTGACAGTGAGGATCAAAAGATCATTGCCAACAGCTCTGCAATTTCATCTCTTGCTTCCCATAGAACCTTGGATATATCCCGTCAGGCCCGGGGGAATTGACTATCCTCAAGTTTTTCAAAATGCCTGTTATGGGAGAGACATTTTCAGAACCCCAAAATGTATCATGGAGTTCAACCAACCTTCCCCTTTAACGGATTGTTGCTTTTGAAGCACACAGCTTGGTCACCGGGTGTGGTATTACAATTATGGACACGTGGGGTTTTAAACACAAAACAATGTTTATTCCATGAATTCAATTTAACCTTTGAAATAAACATTGGATCACTTAACACCCCTTACCTCAAAGATAACCCCGAAAATAATAAAACACTAACCAATCCCTCAAAATGTTCCTTCAAACCTCCAAAAGACTTCACCAAGAGTCACCAAGACTCCAAACAGACGTGAGGTTACATTCAATGTAATTATAGTCTTTGGATTTTCAGACCTCAACAGACTAGTTCTGTGTTTTCTTCTTGCAGCTTTTTGCAAAACACGCAAACATTCCCAGCTTTCTCCTCAAACCTGAAACCAATAAACAGAAGTGAGCTCAGCTCAGCTCCCCCCACCCTCTGACATCACTTCAGTAATATGAGCTGCTCCATTTCTTAAAGGTACATTGCTTAAACATCCATTTCTTAAAGGTACTCTCACATGACGCCTCCTCCCAAGAAAAAAATATAAACCATCAACTTCAAGATGGTTTCATTTTTCACTTTTGTACCATCCACTAAGAAATGTACAAAGTAAATATACTTTTTCGTTTCACAAAAAAAAACAACACACGCAAACAGGCATAATAATAAAGTCCATCATTCCCGTTCTTCTTCCTCCAACCGAAATCCTTCTCGATTGACAGTCTCTTTGAACAAGAAAGTGAATGCACGTGCAGTTCTGGTCACCACATTATAGGAAGGATGTGGAAGCTTTGGAAAGGGTTCAGAGGAGATTTACTAGGATGTTGCCTGGTATGGAGGGAAGGTCTTACGAGGAAAGGCTCAGGGACTTGAGGTTGTTTTCGTTAGAGAGGAGAAGGCTGAGAGGTGACTTAATAGAGACATATAAGATAGTCAGAGGGTTAGATAGGGTGGACAGTGAGAGTCTTTTTCCTCGGATGGTGATGACCAACACGAGGGGACATAGCTTTAAATTGAGGGGTGAGAGATATAGGACAGATGTCAGAGGCAGTTTCTTTACTCAGAGTAGTAGGGGTGTGGAACGCCCTGCCTGCAACAGTAGTAGACTCGCCAACTTTAAGGGCATTTAAGTGGTCACTGGATAGATATATGGATGAAAATGGTCAGATCGGCTTCAGATGGTTTCACGGGTCGGCGCAACATCGAGGGCCGAAGGGCCCGTACTGCGCTGTAATGTTCTATCCATTCCTCTACGCCTCGGCAATTCTCTTTAAAGTTAGATACTTCAGTTCAATCTGATCACAGAGCCCCTTGCAATTCTCCAATATAGGAGAATCGATTATCACAGCTTTCAGGCAGTCACATGCCTGTTGAAAGTCCGCTGTCCATTGAAATTGTAGCTGAAGCTGTTTAGCACAGGGCTAAATCGCTGGCTTTGAAAGCAGACCAAGGCAAGCCAGCAGCACGGTTCAATTCCTGTACCAGCCTCCCCAAACAGCAGCCAGAATGTGGCGACTAGGGGCTTTTCACAGTAACTTAATTTGAAGCCTACTTGTGACAATAAGCGATTTTCATAGTTTTGACGTTTCTTTAGCAAGTCCATCAGTGGAGTAATCATGCCACAAAACTTTTGCACAAAGGTTCGATCAAATCCACTCATGCTAAGAAATCGCATTATTTCCCTTCGTCTTGAGGGTATCGAAAACTCCCCAAGGAAAGTGATTCGGGCTTCTCCAAATTCACTTTTGGCTAGGTTCCTCACCAAACCCGCATCCTGAAGTCGATCGAAGAACTCTATACGATGTTTTAAATGGTCTTTCCACGTCTGGAAGTTGGAAATAAAAGCAGATTGTCCCACCTTCTCAATGCAATCCTTAAAACGTGGGATAGGATAAGAGTCCGTTCTTGTAACTGCATTCATCTTTCGATAGCCCACACACAACCGTTGGGTACCGTCTGGTTTAGGTACCATCACTATGGGTGAGCTCCATTGTCTGCAACCCACTTCAATTATACCATTTTTCAGCATACTCTCAATCTCTCTGTTAACCTGTGCCAATTTTAAAGGATTAAGTCTATCTGGATGTTTGATAGGAACAGCATTTCCCACATCTACATCATGTATAGCCATTTTAGTACTTCCCAATTTATCTCTACAAACTTGCCCATGTGATATCAATAACTCCTTCAGGTCAGTTCGTTTTTCCTCTGGAAGGTAACTTAACAATTCATCCCAATTTTTAAGAACATCCTCATTTTCCAATTTAATTTGAGGTATGTCAAATTCACAGTCATCTGGATTTGGTTCGTCACTTTGAGTTTGAATCATTAAACTTCCTTTTCTCTCCTTCCCTTTCACAGTACCTTTTCAACATATTCACATGACACACTCGGTGAGTCTTCCTTCTATCTGGTGTTTTTACCACATAATTCACCTCACTTAATTTCCTTTCAATCTGATACGGTCCACAAAACCGAGCTTTTAAAGGCTCACCTACCACTCGTAACAACACTAAAACTTTATCCCCACTGACAAAACTACGAACTTTGGATTTTTTGTCCGCTACCCGTTTCATCACATTTTGTGCAACTTTCAAATGTTGTCTAGCACAGGGTTAAATCGCTGGCTTTGAAAGCAGACCAAGGCAGGCCAGGAGGACGGTTCAATTCCCGTAACAACCTTCCCGATTAGGTGCCGGAATGTGGTGACTATGGGCTTTTCACAGTAACTTCATTTGAAGCCTACTTGTGACAATAAGCAATTTTCATTCATTTCATGTCATTCATTCATTCATTTCATTCACCTGCTCTATTTAATAGTTCCCTAATATTTGACATGTAATCCAATAGTGTAATTTCTGATTTCTCACCCACCAATTTTTCCTTAATCAATTTAAGTAGCCCTCTTACCTCATGACCAAAAATTAGTTCAAAAGGACTAAATTTGGTAGACTCATTAGGTGCATCCCTAATTGCAAACAGTACGAATGGAATTCCTTTATCCCAATCCTCTGGATAATCTTGACATTACACCCTCAACATTGTCTTTAATGTCTGATGCCACCTTTCTAACGCTCCCTGCGATTCTGGATGGTACGCAGTTGATTTAAATTGTTTTATTCCTAAGCTATCCATAACTTCTTTGAATAACTTTGAAGTAAAATTCAATCCTTGATCCGATTGTATTTCTGTGGGTTGTCCATATCTAGTAAGGAATTCAAGTAACTCCTCCACAATCCTTTTAGCTGTAATATTACGTACTGGAATGACCTCTGGAAACCTAGTAGGCACATCCATGATAGTCAAAAGATATTGATTCCCACTTTTTGTTTTATGAAGCTGTCCTACACAATCGATTAGGACCCTTGTCGTGGTGCATATAGGCACCAACGATATAGGTTAAAAAAAGGGATGAGAGCCTACAATCAGAATTTAGGGAGTTAGGAGATAAGTTAAAAAGTAGGACCTCAAAGGTAGTAATCTCAGGATTGCTACCAGTGCCACGGGACAGTCAGAGTAGAAATTCAAGAATAGTCAGAATGAATACGTGGCTTGAGAGATGGTGCAGGAGGGAGGGGTTCAGATTTTTGGGACATTGGAACCGGTTCTGGGGGTGGTGGGACCATTACAAACCGGATGGTCTACACCTGGGCAGGACTGGAACCAATGTCCTAGGGGGTGATTTTGCTAACACTGTTGGGGAGATTTTAAACTAATGTGGCAGGGGGATGGGAACCAGATTAGGATGTTAGAGGTCAGTAAAGAAGCAGCAACTAAAGCCAGTAAGGTACGAGACAATAAACTCAATGTGACTAAGGGGAAGAGTATACAGGGAAGAGATGATGAACGCAAAGGTGGTCTGAGGTGCATTTGATTTAATGCGAGAAGTGTAGCAGGTAAGGCAGATGAACTTAGGGCTTGGATCAGTACCTGGGAATATAATGCTATTGGTATTACTGAGACTTGGTTGAGGGAAGGGCAGGACTGGCAACTGAATATCCCAGGGTATAGATGCTTCAGGAGGGATAGAGAGGGAGGTAGAAGGGGTGGAGGAGTTGCATTACTCGTCAGAGATGATATCACAGCTGTGATTAAGGAGGGCACGATGGAGGATTCGAGCACTGAGGCAATATGGGTGGAGCTGAGAAATAGGAAGGGTGCAGTAACATTGTTGGGACTTTACTACAGGCCTCCCAAAAGCGAGCATGAAGTAGAGGTACAAATATGCAGACAGATTATAGAAAAATGTAGGAGCAATAGGGTGGTTGTGATGGGAGATTTTAACTTCCCTAACATTGAATGGGATTCGTGTAGTGTTGGAGGCGTAGATGGAGCAGAGTTTATAAGGAGCATCCCGGAGAGTTTTTTTAGAGCAGTATGTAAATAGTCCAACTCGGGAAGGAGCCATACTGGACCTGGTATTGGGGAATGATCCCGGCCAGGTGGTTGATGTTTCTGTCGGTGATTACTTTGGGAATAGTGATCACAATTCCGTAAGTTTTAGAATACTCATGGACAAGGACAGGAGGGGTCCGAAAGGAAGAGTGCTAAATTGGGGAAAGGCAGAGTATAACAAAATTCGGCAGGAGCTAGGGAATGTGGATTGGAAGCAGCTGTTTAAGGGTAAATCCACATTTGAAATGTGGAAGTCTTTTAAGGAAAGGTTGATTAGAGTGCAGGACAGGCATGTTCCTGTGAAAATGAAAGATAGAAATGGCAAGATTAGGGAACCATGGATGACGGGTGAAATTGTGAGACTAGCTACGATGAAAAAGGAAGCATACATAGGATCGAGGCAACTCAAAACTGATGAAGCTTTGGAGGAATATCGGGAAAGTAGGACGAATCTCAAACGCGCAATAAAGAGGGCTAGAAGGGGTCATGAAATATCTTTGGCTAACAGGGTTAAGGAAAATCCCAAAGCATTTTATTCATATGTAAGAAGCAAGAGGGTAACTAGAGAAAGGATTGGCCCACTTAAAGACAAAAGAGGAAATTTATGCGTGAACTCAGAGGAAATGGGTGAGATTCTTAATGAGTACTTTGCATCGGTATTTACAAAGGAGAGGGACAAGACGGATGTTGAGGCTAGGGATGGATATTTAAATACTCTTGGTCAAGTTGTCATACGGAAGGGGGAAGTTTTGGGTATTCTAAAAGACATTAAGGTGGACAAGTCCCCAGGACCGGATGGGATCTATCCCAGGTTACTGAGGGAAGTGAGGGACGAAATAGCTGGGGCCTTAACAGATATCTTTGCAGCATCCTTGAGCATGGGTGAGGGTTAGTTTGTTTATGAAGGGTAGCAGGGATAATCCAGGGAATTATAGACCTGTGAGCTTGACGTCAGTGGTAGGCAAACTGTTGGAGAAGATACTGAGGGATAGGATCTATTCACATCTGGAAGAAAATAGACTTATCAGTGATAGGCAGCATGGTTTTGTGCAACGAAGGTCATGTCTTACAAACCTAATAGAATTCTTTGAGGAAGTGACAAAGTTAATTGATGAGGGAAGGGCTGTAGATGTCGTATACATGGACTTTAGTAAGGCGTTTGATAAGATTTCCCATGGCAGGTTGATGGAAAAAGTGAAGTCGCATGGGGTTCAGGGTGTACTAGCTAGATGGATGAAGAACTGGCTGGGCAACAGGAGACAGAGAGTAGTGGTGGAAGGGAGTGTCTCAAAATGGAGAGAGGTGACTAGTGGTGTTCCACAGGGATCCGTGCTCGGACCACTGTTGTTTGTGATCTACATAAATGACCTGGAGGAAGGTATAGGTGGTCTGATTAGCAAGTTTGCAGATGATGCTATGATTGGTGGAGTTGCAGATAGCGAGGAGGACTGTCAGAGAATACAACAAAATATAGATAGATTGGAGAGTTGGGCAGAGAAATGGCAGATGGAGTTCAATCCAGGCAAATGCGAGGTGATGCATTTTGGAAGATCAAATTCAAGAGCGGACTATATGGTCAATGGAAGGGTCTTGGGGAAAATTGATGTGCAGAGAGATATGGGAGTTCAGGTCCATTGTACCCTGAAGGTGGCAACGCAGGTTGATAGAGTGGTCAAGAAGGCATACAGTATGCTTGCCTTCATCGGACGGGGTATTGAGTACAAGAGTTGGCAGGTCATGTTACAGTTGTATAGGACTTTGGTTAGGCCACGTTTGGAATACTGCGTGCAGTTCTGGTCGCCACATTACCAGAAGAATGTGGATGCCTTAGAGAGGGTACAGAGGAGGTTCACCAGGATGTTGCCTAGTATGGAGGGTGCTAGCTATGAAGAAAGGTTGAGTAGATTAGGATTGTTTTCGTTGGAAAGATGGAGGTTGAGGGGGGACCTGATTGAGGTCTACAAAATTGAGAGGTATGGACAGGGCGGATAGCAACAAGCTTTTCCCAAGAGTTGGGGTGTCAGTTACAAGGGGTCACGATTTCAAGGTGAGAGGGGGAAAGTTTAAGGGAGATGTGCGTGGAAAGTTTTTTATGCAGAGGGTGGTGGGTGCCTGGAACACTTTACCAGCGGAGGTGGTAGAGGCAGGCACGATAGCATCATTTAAGAAGCATCTAGACAGGTATATGAATGGGCGGGAACAGAGGGAAGTAGACCTTGGAAACTAGGAGACAGGTTTAGATAAAGGATCTGGATCGGCGCAGGCTGGAAGGGCCGAAAGGCCTGTTCCTGTGCTGTAATTTTCTTTGTTCTTTGTCATGCTGAAGTTCGACAGCCACTGTGACATCGAAGTCAACGAGAGTCTTGAACGATATGTGTTCCAGCAGAGGCTTCAGGGTAAGGATGAACCTTTTCAGTCCTTTTTAACCCATCTCCACATCCTTGCGCAGTCATGCAACTATGGCTCCATTTCCGATTCCATGATCCGGGATCAGATCATTTTCGGGGTCCACTCCGATCCCCTTCGCTAGCAGCTCCTTAAAGTAAAGCAGCTCACCCTCACCATTGCCATCTGACCTGCGTCCTCCACCAGCACGGTAACAACCGGTACTCCCACATCGGGGCGGCAGAGACAGCACGGCAAGGCCCCCACGATGCAGAACGGGTGCAGGCCGTCAAACAAAGGCAGGGCCTGAGTTTGGATGAGTGCAGCCATTTTGCGTGCTTTTTCGGGGTTCCTGCGCATGTGCGCCTCAACCAAGGGGACAGCGAGGCCGACGACCAAATCACGCCAGTGCGCACATCATCCGACCCACTGTACATGCGCGGTGGCGCACGGAACATCCTGACGGCGGCGCCATGACGTGTTCCAACTGTGGCTCCGCCCATTTAAAGCGACAATGTCCCAAAATCTCGATGCTGTCTCCAGTTTGGCAAGCTCGGCCACTACGCAGCCCTTTACAGATCTGCTCCAATGCCCAGCATGGGATCCCACTCATGGTGATGAGTGACAACGGCCCCTGTTTCTTCAGCCAGGAGTGGATAGATTTTTCCCGGCTGTACAACCTTTGGCACGTCACATCCAGCCCCCACTACCCCCAGTCGAATGGGAAGGCTGAAACAGCAGTCCACATCGTTAAAAGACTGTTGTGCAAACCTGCTGACTCGGGTTCTGATTTCAACCTGGCGTTGTTAGCCTCCAGGGCGACTCCTTTGTCCACTGGGCTGTCCCCAGCGCAGCTCCTGATGAACCGCACACTGCGCACGACGGTGCCAGCTATCCACATTCCAGACCGTGACAATTTCCTGGTCCTGCAGAAGATACAACAGTCTCAGGCCCAATACAAGTCGGCGTATGACACCCACGCACAGATCTCCCCGGCCTGATCCCTGCTGACCGAGTTTGTGTTCAGCTACCTGATGGTGGCTGGTCTTCCACAGCTGTAGTGGTCAAGCAAGTGGCCCTGAGATTGTTCCTCGTTCGCATGCCTGATGGCTCTTTTCTTCGGCATAATCCGTGGGCTCTGCGTTGACATCCGTGCCCGCCACCTGATCGTAATGTCCCGCCTCGCACACCGGTTCCTCAGGACGAGCTCTTCCATGAGGCCACCGATCTGCTGGTTATTCTGCCGTCCTCTACATTGGAGGCAGTTCTGCCCGTACAGGTGCAGGCAGCCCCTGAACTACCCTTGAGGCTGTCAACAAGAATTCGTCGCCCTCCATAGAGACTGAATTTATAGACTGAATGTTGCATTTACCTTGTTATCTCATCGTTTACACAGCTGTATATATTGTTTATTCTCATGTGTTGTCTGCCCATTATCTGCACTGGTCAGCTTCCCATGTAAATACATTAGCATATTTTGTATATAGTCAGGCTCTTGTCCACACTCACTATTTATTTCCTTGAACACAGATTTTATTTTTTTTAAAGGGGGGGGGGCAGATGTCATAATATACATCCAGGTATATGATGGTGTGCAGACAGGCAGTGATTGACACACAGGATGACCAGTGAACACACAGAACACAGCAGCCAATCACCAGACCACTATAAAGCCAGAGGGCACTAGGTTTCCCGCTCTCTCGGGATCCAGCCACTGAGACAGTCAGAGCCCGTGAGCAACAACTAGAACAAACACCATGTGGTAGTAAGATAGTCTGGTCAGGTTAGCCTCAGGTTTCCAGTCAACTCAGCATAGTGTCAACCCACAGTTAAAGTATGTACCGTATATACCCGCGTAACATGCGACTTTTGAGCACCTAATTTGAAGCCTAAATTTCGGGAGTCGCATGATACGCGAGGTACAAAAATCGCGGGTGTGAAATGCTGGCCAAGATAAGTCACATAGCATCCAGCTGGCTTTACTGGCGTCGTTCAGCCACTTGGCGTTTCCATTCATAAAAACAAAAATGGAAACGTCAAGTGGCTGAACATCTTCCCAACAGAATGCTGTGGTCAAAATCTGAAGAGTAGTATTCTGATGGGAAGAGTGGATTCTGCTGTGAAAGCTGTTCGCGATTCGAACAGCTGTCCAGCTGGCTTTACTAGCATCGTTCAGCCACTTGCCGTTTCCATTCATAAAAACATGAATGGAAACGTCAAGTGGCTGAACATCTTCCCATCAGAATACTACTCTTCAGATTTTGACCACAGCATTCTGATGGGAAGATGTTTAGCCACTTGACGTTTCCATTCATGTTTTTATGAATGGAAACGGCAAGTGGCTGAACGACGCTAGTAAAGCCAGCTGGAAAGCTGTTCGAATCGCGAACAGCTTTCACAGCAGAATCCACTCTGCAGAAACCACACACAATGATACCATTTGGAAGTTTTAGTTTCCAAAATTAATTTCCAAAAAAGTCACTCGCATGATACATGAGGTATACCATAAAATCATGTTTTGGGGACGAAAATTTAGGGGTCGCATGATACGCGAGATAGAACGTTACGCGAGTATATACGGTATTATAGTTAAGAGTTCAATAAAATCGAATTGCATTTCTTCAAGTGTTGGAAGCCTCTCTCTCTCACTGCTGCAGTAAACGCAGTCCTCGCAGACCCAGCTTACCCAACACATCACCGTGTTTGTGTTACAGGAACCTTACCTGCCGTGTTTGTATTACAGGAACCTTACCTGCCCTGTTTGTGTTTCAGGAACCTTACCTGCTGTGTTTGTGTTACAGGAACCTCGTTGTGTTTGTGTTTCAGGAACCTTACCTGCCGTGTTTGTATTACAGGAACCTTACCTGCCCTGTTTGTGTTACAGGAACCTTACCTGCCGTGTTTGTATTACAGGAACCTTGTCGTGTTTGTGTTTCAGGGACCTTACCTGCTGTGTTTGTGTTACAGGAACCTTGCCGTGTTTGTGTTTCAGGAACCTTGCCGTGTTTGTGTTTCAGGAACCTTGCTGTGTTTGTGTTACAGGAACCTTACCTGCCGTGTTTGTGTTACAGGAACCTTACCTGCTGTGTTTGTGTTACAGGAACCTTGTCGTGTTTGTGTTACAGGAACCTTGTCGTGTTTGTGTTTCAGGGACCTTACCTGCCGTGTTTGTGTTACAGGAACCTTACCTGGCGTGTTTGTGTTTCAGGAACCTTACCTGGCGTGTTTGTGTTTCAGGAACCTTACCTGCCGTGTTTGTGTTTCAGGAACCTTACCTGCCGTGTTTGTGTTACAGGAACCTTGCCGTGTTTGTGTTTCAGGAACCTTACCTGCCGTGTTTGTGTTTCAGGAACCTTACCTGCTGTGTTTGTATTACAGGAACCTTACCTGCCGTGTTTGTGTTACAGGAACCTTACCTGCAGAGTGTTTGCGAATGCTGCAGTTACCGTCTTGATCCTAAAAGCCCGGTGCAGTTCATGAATTTGGAATGTGACAATGGAGAGGTCGATCCAGTCGTGCTGCCAGTTATTCACAGCTGTGAATGCAGCAGTTGCCAGGGTAAGTGGGTGGTGCCTTGAGGGGAAACATCCAGAACCTGCTGTTGGTGGAAATAAATATGTTTGTGAGTTACATGCACAAGTCAGCAGATGGCAACATTATCTTGTGTAATAGAGACGTGGCTCCGTCAATGGGCTTGGAAGACGCATCCTAGTCCTGGCTACAAGCTACTCAGGAGAAATAGGGAAGGGGCAAAAAGGAAGATTGAGGAACAGTATGGAAGCTATTACACTGCCGGATATGTGCCTCTTCTTGATGTGGAGATGTCGGCGTTGGACTGGGGTGAGCACAGTAAGAAGTCTTACAACACCAGGTTAAAGTCCAAGAGGTTTGTTTCAAACACTAGCTTTTGGAGCACTGCTCCTTCCTCAGGTGAATGAAGAGATATGTTCCAGAAACATTTATATAGACAAAGTCAAAGATGCCAGACAATGCTTTGAATACGAGTATTTGTGGGTAATCAAATCATTACAGATCCAGAGATAGGGCTAATCCCAGGTTAAAGGACAAAGAACAAAGAAAATTACAGCACAGGAACAGGCCCTTCGGCCCTCACAGCCTGCGCCGATCCAGATCCTTTATCTAAACCTGTCTCCTATTTTCCAAGGGTCTACTTGGACCTCCGAATAGACCTCCGAATAGTCCCAGAGATGTAGAGGAAAGGATTGCAAAGATGATTCTTGACAGGAGCGAGAGTAACAGGGTAGTTGTTATGGGGGACTTTAACTTTCCAAATATTGACTGGAAATACTATAGTTCGAGTACTATAGATGGGTCAGTTTTTGTGCAGTGTGTGCAGGAGGGTTTTCTGGCACAGTATGTAGACAGGCCAACAAGGGGCGAGGCCACATTGGATTTGGTACTGGGTAATGAACCCGGCCAGGTGTTAGATTTAGATGTAGGTGAGCACTTTGGTGATAGTGATCACAACTCGGTTATGTTTACTTTAGCAATGGGCAGGGATAGGTATATACCGCAAGGCAAGAATTATAGCTGGGGGAAAGGCAATTATGATGCTATTCGGCAAGATTTAGGAGGTATAGGATGGGGAAGGAAACTGCAGGGGATGGGTACAATCGAAATGTGGAGCTTTTTCAAGGAACAGCTACTGCGTGTCCTTGATAAGTATGTACCTGTCAGGCAGGGAAGAAGTTGTCGAGCAAGGGAGCCGTGGTTTACTAAGGAAGTTGAAGCACTTGTCAAGAGGAAGAAGAAGGCTTATGTTAGGATGAGACATGAAGGCTCAGTTAGGGCACTTGAGAGTTACAAGTTAGCCAGGAAGGACCTAAAGGGAGAGTTAAGAAGAGCGAGGAGAGGACACGAAAAGTCGTTGGCGGATAGGATCAAGGAAAACCCCAAGGCTTTCTATAGGTATATCAGGAACAAAAGAATGACTCGAGTAAGATTAGGGCCAATCAAGGATAGTAGTGGAAAGTTGTGTGTGGAATCAGAGGAGATAGGGGAAGCATTAAATGGGTATTTTTCGTCAGTGTTTACACTGGAGAAAGACAATGTTGTCGAGGAGAACACTCAGGTTCAGTCGACCAGGCTAGATGGAATTGAGGTTCAAAAGGAGGAGGTGTTAGCAATTTTAGAAAATGTCAAAATAGATAAGTCCCCTGGGCCAGATGGGATTTATCCTAGGATTCTCTGGGAAGCCAGGGAGGAGATTGCAGAGCCTTTGTCCTTGATCTTTATGTCGTCTTTGTCGACAGGAATAGTGCCGGAAGACTGGAGGATAGCAAATGTTGTCCCCTTGTTCAAGAAGGGGAGTAGAGACAACCCTGGTAATTATAGACCTGTGAGCCTTACTTCGGTTGTGGGTAAAATGTTGGAAAAGGTTATAAGAGATAGGGTTTATAATCATCTTGAAAAGAACAAGTTGATTAGCGATACTCAACACGGTTTTGTGAAGGGTAGGTCATGTCTCACAAACCTTATTGAGTTTTTTGAGAAGGTGACCAAACAGGTGGATCAGGGTAAAGCTGTTGATGTGGTGTATATGGATTTCAGTAAGGCGTTTGATAAGGTTCCCCACGGTAGGCTATTGCAGAAAATAAGGAAGTATGGAATTGAAGGTGATTTAGCGGTTTGGATCAGTAATTGGCTAGCTGAAAGAAGACAGAGGGTGGTGGTTGATGGCAAATGTTCATCCTGGAGTTCAGTTACTAGTGGTGTACCGCAAGGATCTGTTTTGGGGCCACTGCTGTTTGTCATTTTTATAAATGACCTGGAAGAGGGTGTAGAAGGATGGGTTAGTAAATTTGCAGATGACACGAAGGTCGGTGGAGTTGTGAATAGTGCTGAAGGATGTTATAGGATACAGAGGGACATAGATAAGCTGCAGAGCTGGGCTGAGAGGTGGCAGATGGAGTTTAATGCGGAAAAGTGTGAAGTGGTTCACTTTGGAAGGAGTAACAGGAATGCAGAGTACTGGGCTAATGGCAAGATTCTTGGTAGTGTAGATGAACAGAGAGATCTCGGCATCCAGGTACATAAATCCCTGAAAGTTGCCACCCAGGTTAATAGGGCTGTTAAGAAGGCATATGGTGTGCTAGCCTTTATAAGCAGGGGGATTGAGTTTCGGAACCACAAGGTCATGCTGCAGCTGTACATAACTCTGGTGCGGCCACACCTGGAGTACTGCGTACAGTTCTGGTCACCACATTATAGGAAGGATGTGGAAGCTTTGGAAAGGGTTCAGAGGAGATTTACTAGGATGTTGCCTGGTATGGAGGGAAGGTCTTACGAGGAAAGGCTCAGGGAATTGAGGTTGTTTTCGTTAGAGAGGAGAAGGCTGAGAGGTGACTTAATAGAGACATATAAGATAGTCAGAGGGTTAGATAGGGTGGACAGTGAGAGTCTTTTTCCTCGGATGGTGATGACCAACACGAGGGGACATAGCTTTAAATTGAGGGGTGAGAGATATAGGACAGATGTCAGAGGCAGTTTCTTTACTCAGGGTAGTAGGGGTGTGGAACGCCCTGCCTGCAACAGTAGTAGACTCGCCAACTTTAAGGGCATTTAAGTGGTCACTGGATAGACATATGGATGAAAATGGAATAGTGTAGGTCAGATAGGCTTCAGATGGTTTCACAGGTCGGCGCAACATCGAGGGCCGAAGGGCCCGTACTGCGCTGTAGTGTTCTATGTTTCTATGTTACTTCCCTCTGTTCACCGCCCGTTCATATATCTGTCCAGATGCATCTTAAATGATGCTATCGTGCCCAGCTCTACCACCTCCACTGGCAAAGCATTCCAGGCACCCACCACCCTCTGCGTAAGAAACTTTCCACGCACATCTCCCTTAAACTTTCCCCCTCTCACCTTGAAAGGACAAAGGACCTGAACTCCCAGATCTCTCTGTACATCAATTTTCCCCAGGACTCTTCCATTGACCATATAGTCCGCTCTTGAATTTGATCTTCCAAAATGCATCACCTCGCATTTGCCTGGATTGAACTCCATCTGCCATTTCTCTGCCCAACTCTCCAATCTATCTATATTTTGCTGTATTCTCTGACAGTCCTCCTCGCTATCTGCAACTGTTTAGCACACTGGGCTAAATCACTGGCTTTGAAAGCAGACCAAGGCAGGCCAGCAGCATGGTTCAATTCCCATAACAGCCTTCCCAAACAGGCGCCGGAATGTGGCGACTAGGGGCTTTTCACAATAACTTCATTGAAGCCTACTCGTAACAATAAGCGATTTTCATTTCATTTTTCATTCAACTCCACCAATCTTATATCATCTGCAAACTTGCTCATCCGACCTTCGTCCAGATCATTTATGTATATCACAAAAAACAGTGGTACGAGCACGGATCCCAGTGGAACACCACTAGTCACCTTTCTCCGTTTTGAGACACTCCCTTCCACCACTACTCTCTGTCTCCTGTTGCCCAGCCAGTTCTTTATCCATCTAGCTAGTACACCCTGAACCCCATACGACTTCACTTTTTCCATCAACCTGCCATGGGAAACTTTATCAAACGCCTTATTGAAGTCCATGTCTATGACATCTACAACCCTTCCCTCATCAATTAACTTTGTCACTTCCTCAAAGAGTTCTATTAGGTTTGTAAGACATGACCTTCCCTGCACAAAACCATGCTGCCTATCACTGACAAGTCTATTTTCTTCCAAATGTGAATAGATCCTATCCCTCCGTATCTTCTCCAACAGTTTGCCTACTACTGACGTCAAACTCACAGGTCTATAATTCCCTGGATTATTCCTGCTACCCATCTTAAACAAAGGGACAACATTAACAATTCTCCAGTCCTCCGGGACCTCACCCGTACTCAAGGATGCTGCAAAGATATCTGTTAAGGCCCCAGCTATTTCGTCCCTCATTTACCTCAGTAACCTGGGATAGATCCCATCCGGTCCTGGGGACTTGTCCACCTTAATGCCTTTTAGAATACCCAAAACCTTCCCCTTACCTTATGCCGACATCACCTAGAGTATTTAAACATCCATCCCTAGCCTCAACATCCGTCATGTCCCTCTCCTTGGTGAATACCGATGCAAAGTACTCACTCATAAGTAAGATTCTCACTCATTTCCTCTGACAATTACAAGGGGTCACGATTTCAAGGTGAGAGGGGGAAGGTTTAAGGGAGATGTGCATGGAAAGTTTTTTACGCAGAGGGTGGTGGGTACCTGGAATGCTTTGCCAGCGGAGGTGGTAGAGGCGGGCACGATAGCATCATTTAAGATGCATCTAGACAGATATATGAACGGGCGGGGAACAGAGGGAAGTAGGCCTTGGAAAATAGGAGACATGTTTAGATAGAGGATCTGGATCGGCGCAGGCTGGGAAGGGCCTGTTCCTGTGCTGTAATTTTCTTTGTTCTTTGACTCTACGCATAAATTCCCTCTTTTGTCTTTGAGTGGGCCAAACCTTTCTCTAGTTACTCTCTTGCTCCTTATATACGAATAAAAGGCTTTGGGATTTTCCTTAATCCTGTTAGCCAAAGATATTTCATGACCCATTTTAGCCTTCTTTATTGCGCATTTGAGATTTGTCCTACTTTCCCGATATTCCTCCAAAGCTTCATCAGTTTTGAGTCGCCTCGATCTTATGTATGCTTTTTCATCTTAGCTAGTCTCACAATTCCACCCGTCAACCATGGTTCCCTAATCTTGCCATTTCTATCTCTCATTTTCACAGGAACATGCCTGTCCTGCACTCTAATCAACCTTTCCTTAAAAGACTCCCACATTTCAAATGTGGATTTACCCTTAAACAGCTGCTTCCAATCCACATTCCCTAGCTCCTGCCGAATTTTGTTATACTCTGCCTTTCCCCAATTTAGCACTCTTCCTTTCGGACCCCTCCTGTCCTTGTCCATGAGTATTCTAAAACTTATGGAATTGTGATCACTATTCCCAAAGTAATCACCGACTGAAACATCAACCACCTGGCCGGGATCATTCCCCAATACCAGGTCCATTATGGCCCCTTCCCGAGTTACATACTTCTCTAAAAAACTCTCCTGGATGCTCCTTACAAATTCTGCTCCATCTACCCTCCAACACTGCATGAGTCCCATTCAATGTTGGGGAAGTTAAAATCTCCCATCACAACCACCCGACATTGTTCTATAATCTGTCTACATATTTGTACCTCTACTTCACGCTCGCTTTTGGGAGGCCTGTAGTAAAGTCCCAACAATGTTACTGCACCCTTCCTATTTCTCAGCTCTACCCATATTGCCTCAGTGCTCGAATCTTCCATCGTGCCCTCCTTAATCACAGCTGTGATATCATCACTGACTAGTAATGCACTCCTCCACCCCTTTTACCTGCCTCTCTATCCCTCCTGAAGCATCTATACCCTGGGATATTTAGTTGCCAGTCTTGCCTTTCCCTCAACCAAGTCTCAGTAATACCAATGACATCATATTCCCAGGTACTGATCCAAGCCCTAAGTTCATCTGCCTTACCTGCTACACTTCTCGCATTAAAACAAATGCACCTCAGACCACCTGTCCCTTTGCGATCATCATCTCTTCCCTGTCTACTCTTTCCCTTAGTCACATTGAGTTTATTATCTAGTACCTTACTGGCTTTAGTTGCTGCCTCTTTACTGATATCTAACTTCCTAATCTGGTTCCCATCCCCCTGCCACATTAGTTTAAAACCTCCCCAACAGTGTTAGCAAAAGCAGCCCCTAGGATATTGATTCCAGTCCTGCCCAGGTGTAGACCATCCGATTTGTAATGGTCCCACCGCCCCCAGAACCGGTTCCAATGTCCCAAAAATCTGAACCCTCCCTCCTGCACCATCTCTCAAGCCACGTATTCATTCTGACTATTCTTGAATTTCTACTCTGACTGTCTCGTGGCACTGGTAGCAATCCTGAGATTACTACCTTTGAGGTCCTACTTTTTAACTAATGCCCTAACTCCCTAAATTCTGATTGTAGGTCCTCATCCCGTTTTTTATCTATATCGTTGGTGCCTATATGCACCACGACAACTGGCTGTTCACCCTCCCCCTTCAGTATGTCCTGCAGCTGATCTGAGACATCCCTGACCCGTGCACTTGGGAGGCAACATACCATTCGGGAGTCTCGTTTTCGACCACAGAAACGCCTGTCTACTCCCCTTACGATTGAATCCGCTATGACTATAGCCCTGCCAGTCTTTTTCCCGCCCTTCTGTGCAGCAGAGCCAGCCACGGTGCCATGAGCCTGGCTAATACTGCCTTCCCCTGGTGAGTCATCTCCCCCAACAGTATCCAAAACGGTATACCTGTTTTGGAGGGAGATGACCGCAGGGGACACCTGCACTGCCTTACTCCTCTTCCTCTGCCTTTTGGTCACCCATTCCCTGTCTCCTTTACCAATCCTAATCTGCGGTGTGACCAACTCACTGAACGTGCTATCCACAAGAGGTGTGAATTGTCTCAAGCCAGGATAGTTGGTAGGATTTTGCAAGTCCAGGCCAGATGGTGGGGGGTGAATGTAATGCGCCATGAATCTAAGATCCCGGTTGAAGCTGCACTCATGCGTGCGGAACTTGGCTATACGTTTCTGCTCGGTGATTCTGCGTTGTCGCGTGTCCTGAAGGCCGCCTTGAAGAATGCTTACCCGGAGATCAGAGGCTGAATGCCCTCGACTGCTTATTTTCTTGGCAGCATTCCATCTCATGAGATGATAGAAACATGGAAACAGAAAATAGATGCAGGAAGAGGCCATTCAGCCCTTCGAGCCTGCTCCGTCATTCATTACAATCATGGCTGATCATCAAGTTCAATACCATGATCCCGCCTTTTCCCTATATCCCTTGATCCCTTTAGATCCAAGAGCTATATCTAATTCCTTCTTGAAGTTACACACATTTTGCACTGTGGTGGTTAATGATGAATTAATCATTGCTGATGTGACTCAGGACCCCCACGACCCAGATATGCCAGCCTCTACTGCATTTCCTGCCGAGGGAGACAGTAAGCTGAGAAGGTGCACAATTCACTGGTCTGTTTTTTTGCATCCTTTTCGCAACCACAGAAGGATGCCATTCAGTCCTTCACACTGCCCCACACTTGGCTCATAGCCCTGGAGGTGGCAGTGTAAGTGAATATCTAAAACCATAAGACATAGGAGCAGAATTAGGCCACTTGGCCCATCGAGTCAGCTCCGCCTCCGTCAGCACAATCGCTTCACAGCTCCAGGGTCCCAGGTTCGAATCCGGCTTGGGTCTTGGGTCACTGTCTGTGTGGAGTCTGCACATCCTCCCTGTGTCTGCATGGGTTTCCTCCGGGTGCTCCAGTTTCCTCCCACAGTCCAAAAATGTGCACGTCAGGTGGATTGGACATGGTAAATTGCCCTTAGTGCCCAAAATTGCTCTTAGTGTTGGGTGGGGTTACTGGGTTATGGGGATAGGGTGGAGGTGTTAACCTTGGGTAGGGTGCTGTTTCCAGGAGCCGGTGCAGACTCGATGGACCGAATGGCCTCCTTCTGCACTGTAAATTCTATAATTCTCCTGCCTTCTCCCCATAACCCCTGATCCCCTTTTTTTCATTAAGAACCTATCTATCTCTGCCTTAAAGACACTCAGTGATTTGGCCTCCACAGCCTTCTGCGGCAAAGAGTCCACAGATTCACCACCCTCTGGCTTAAGACATTCCTCCTCATCTCTGTTTTAAAGGATTGTCCCTTTTGTCTGAGATTGTGTCCTCTGGTCCTAGTTTTTCGAACAAGTGGAAACGACCTCTCCATCCAGGTCTCGCAGTAACGTGTCAGTTTCAATAAGATCCCCTCTCATCCTTCTGAACTCCAACGAGTACAGACCCAGAGTCCTCAACCGTTCCTCATACAACAAGTTCTTCATTCCAGGAATCATTCTTGTGAACCTCCTCTGGACCCTTTCTAAGGCCAGCACATCCTTCCTTAGATACAGGGCCCAAATAC
The DNA here is from genome assembly GCF_902713615.1 of Scyliorhinus canicula. Taxonomy (NCBI): domain Eukaryota; kingdom Metazoa; phylum Chordata; class Chondrichthyes; order Carcharhiniformes; family Scyliorhinidae; genus Scyliorhinus; species Scyliorhinus canicula. The sequence continues at coordinate 40,145 of NC_052155.1, read as the reverse complement.
TTGAAATGAAATGACATGAAAATCCCTTGTTGTCACAAGTAGGCTTCAAATGAAATTACTGTGAAAAGCCCCTAGTTGCCACATTCTGGTGCCTGTTCAGGGAGGCTGTTACAGGAATCGAGCCTGCCTTGGTCTGCTTTCAAAGCCAGCGATTTTGCCCTGTGCTAAACAGCCCCAGAAGAAGAAATACTTCTTATGTTAAATGCACCTCACCTGTGGCAAGAAAGGATTTGAAAATTATTGTCAAAGCCCCTGGTATCTAATAATAATAATACTTATTATTGTCACAAGTAGGCTTGCATTAACACTGCAATGAAGTTACTGTGAAAAGCCCCTCATCACCACATTCCGGCGCCTGTTCGGGTACACAGAGGGAGAATTCAGAATTTCCAATTCACCCAACAGCAGGTCTTTCGGGACTTGTGGGAGGAAACCGGAGCACCCGGAGGAAACCCACACAGACACGGGGAGAACGTGCAGACTCCGCACAGACAGTGAGCCAAGCCGAGAATCAAACCGGGGACCCTGGCGCTGTGAAGCATCAGTGCTAACCACTGTGCCAACATATTTCCACATGTCAAGCCTCACCCTTAACTCATCTGTTTTACCCATAATAACCCTGGCATTAAAGTAGAGGCCATTCAGCCTTGTCTTACTCCCTTGAATACCACTGTATTCCCTCTGACCTGATTGCTTTTCTGTCATACAGTGTGCGCCCCCCCCCCCAACGGTGAATTAGTTTAACCTCCACCCAAAAGCACTAGCAAACCCACCAGCAAAGATGTTAGTCTCGCTCTTGTTCAGATGTAGACCGTCCCACTCGTAGAAGTCCCACCTTCCCCAGAAACAGCCCCAGTGATCCAGGAACCTAAAACCCTCCCTCCTGCACCAACTCTTAAGCCACACGTTCATCTGTGCTATTCTCCTATTCCTGTACTCACTAGCACGTGGCACTGGGAGTAATCCAGAGATTACTACCCGAGAGGTCCTGCTCTCTAGTTTATTGCCTAACTCCGTGAATTCCGATCCAAAGGACGGCACGGTAGCACAGTGGGTAGCACTGTTGCTTCATAGCGCCAAGGTCCCAGGTTCGATTCCCAGCTTGGGGCACTGTCTGTGCGGAGTCTGCACATTCTCCCTGTGTCTGCGTGGGTTTCCCGCCCGTCTGAATCCTCTGTTCCTGTGATCGCTTCAGCTCCAGGTCCACATGCTGAGGTGGATGACATTGCCATTCAGTCGGACCCTAAAATCACACTGGGCCAGTCAGCAGACACCTGCTAAGGTCATCATTACAACAGAGTGTTTTATTTTTGTTTGATTTATTATTGTCACATGTATTAGTATACAGTGAAAAGTATTGTTTCTTGCATGCTGTACAAACAATGCATACTGTACATAGGGAAGGAAGGAGAGACTGCAGAATATAATGTTACAGTTATAGCAAGGTGTAGAGAAAAGATCAACTTAATACGAGGTAGGTCCATTCAAAAGTCTGATGGCAGCAGGGGAGAAGCTGTTCCCGAGTCGGTTGGTACGTGACCTCAAACTTTGGTATCTTTTTCCTGACTGAAGGAGGTGGAAGAGAGTATGTCCGGGGTGCGTGGGGTCCTTAATTATGCTGGCTGCCTTTCTGAGGCGGCGGGAATTATAGATAGAGTCAATGGATGGGAGGCTGTTTTGCGTGATGGACTGGGCTACATTCACAACCTTTTGTAGTTTCCTGCGGTCTTGGGCAGAGCAGGCTCCATACCAAGCTGCGATATAACCAGAAAGAATGCTTTCTATGATACATCTGTAAAAGTTGGTGAGAGTTGTAGCTAACATGCTAAATGTCCTTAGTCTTCTGAGAGTCGCTGGTGGGTTTTCTTAACTATAGTGTCGGCATGGGTGTAGCAGACAGCAGGCTGTCTCCACCTGCCCTGTGGATGTTGGGGATGCACTGAGACCACACCTGGAGTATTGTGGGCAGTTTTGGTCTCCTTATCGGAGGAAGAATGATTTTGCTCTAAGAGTGCAGCAAAGTTGACCAGACTGATTCCTGGGCTGACGTATGAGGAGAAATTGAATCGGTTAGGATTGTATTCGCTGGAGTTCAGAAGAATGAGGGGGGATCTCATAGAAACCTATAAAATTCTAACAGGGGGCAGCAGGGTAGCATGGTGGTTAGCATAAATGCTTCACAGCTCCAGGGTCCCAGGTTCGATTCCTGGCTGGGTCACTGTCTGTGTGGAGTCTGCACGTCCTCCCCCTGTGTGCGTGGGTTTCCTCCGGGTGCTCCGGTTTCCTCCCACAGTCCAAAGATGTGCGGGTTAGGTGAATTGGCCATGCTAAATTGCCCGTAGTGTCCTAATAAATGTAAGGTTAAGGGGGGGGTTGGGTTACGGGTATAGGGTGGATATGTGGGTTTGAGTAGGGTGATCATGGCTCGGCACAACATTGAGGGCCGAAGGGCCTGTTCTGTGCTGTACTGTTCTATGTCTATGTAGGACTGGACAGGGTAGAAGCAGGAAGGATGTTCCCGATGGGGGGGGGGGGGGGGGGGGGGGGGGGGTTCAGACCAGGGGTCACAGTCTGAGGATACGGGGTGGATCATTTAGGACAGAGATGAAGAGAAATTTCTTCACCCAGAGAGTGGTGACCCTGTGGAATTCATTACCACAGGAAGTAGTTGAGACCAAAACATAGTGGATTGGATTCTGTGTCCTGCCGCACCAGATTTCTGGTTCAGCACGCTGGCGGGATGCTCCGTTACGCTGGCTGGTCAATGGGGTTTCCTATTGTGGGGCAGCCCCACGCCATCGGGAAACTCCCGCGCTGCCGGCAAAATGGAGCATCCCCCTGGCAGAGAATCCAGCCCAGTATTTTTTTTAAAAGCAGGGCAGCACGGTAGCATTGTGGATAGCACAATCGCTTCACAGCTCCAGGGTCCCAGGTTCGATTCCCGGCTGGGTCACTGTCTGTGCGGAGTCTGCACGTCCTCCCCGTGTCTGCGTGGGTTTCCTCCGGGTGCTCTGGTTTCCTCCCACAGTCCAAAGATGTGCAGGTTAGGTGGATTGGCCATGATAAATTGCCCTTAGTGTCCAAAATTGCCCTTAGTGTTGGGTGGGGTTACTGGGCTATGGGGATAGGATGGAGGTGTTGACCTTGGGTAGGATGCTCTTTCCAAGAGCCGGTGCAGACTCGATGGGCCGAATGGCCTCCTTCTGCACTGTACTTAAGGGGCACTTATACTCAATGCCCCAGCCAATGACGGCAAGCATGGCGTATGCCTTCTTGACTACCTTCTCCACCTGTGTTGCCCCTTTCAGTGACCTGTGGACCTGTACACCTAGATCTATCTGACTATAAATACTCTTGAGGGTTCTACCATTCACTGTATATTCCCTACCTGCATTAGGCCTTCGGAAATGCATTACCTCACATTTGTCCGGATTAAACTCCATCTGCCATCCCTCCGCCCAAGTCTCCAAATGATCCAAATCCTGCTGTATCCTCTGACAGTCCTCATCGCTATCCGCAATTCCACCAACCTTTGTGTCGTCCGCAAACTTACTAATCAGACCAGTTACATTTTCCTCCAAATCATTTATATATACTACGAACAGCAAAGGTCCCAGCACTGATCCCTGCGGAACACCACTAGTCACAGCCCTCCAATCAGAAAAGCACCTTTCCATTGCTTCTCTCTGCGTTCTATGACCTAGCCAGTTCTGTATCCACCTTGCCAGCTCACCCCTGATCCCGTGTGACTGCGGCCGCGTTGGGTGGGGGGGGGGGGAGGTTGGGTGGGGGGGGTGCATTACTGACCGGGGCCGAAATAGCAATTAAATACCGTTAGATAGCACCAGGAATGACCCAGCTGCTCCTTCCCAGAGATTTCTATTTATTTATTTAATTAATTGAGAGTATCCAATTCATTTGTTTCAATTATGAGGCAATTCAGCATGGCCAATTCACTTCCCTGTACATCTTTGCAGTGTGGGGGCTAAACCCACGCAAAAAGGGGGAATGTGCAAATTGCCCGTGGACAGTGGCCCGGGGATGATAAACTTCAATGATGAGGTTAGATTGGAGAGAAGAAGGTTAAGAGGAGATTTGATAGAAATATAAAGAACAAATAAAAGTACTGATGTGGAGATGCCGGCTTTGGACTGGGGTGAGCACAGTAAGAAGTCTTACAACACCAGGTTAAAGTCCAACAGGTTTGTTTCAAACACTAGCTTTCGGAGCACAGCTCACCTGAGGAAGGAACAGGCCCTTCGGCCCTCCAAATCGTGCCGACCATGCTGCCCGTCTAAACTAAAATCTTCCACACTTCCTGGGTCCGTATCCCTCTATTCCCATCCTATTTATGTATTTGTCAAGATGCCCCTTAAATGTCACTATCATCCCTGCTTCCACCACCTCCTCCGGCAGCGAGTTCCAGACACCCACTACCCTCTGAGTAAAAAAAACTTCCCTCATACATCTCTTCTGCACGGTAGCATCGTGGTTCGCACAGGTGCTTCACAGCTCCAGGGTCCCAGGTTCAATTCCCGACTTGGGTTACTGTCTGTGCGGAGTCTGCACGTTCTCCCCGTATCTGCATGGGTTTCCTCCAGGTGCTCCAGTTTCCTCCCACAGTCCAAAGATGTGCAGGTTGGGTGGATTGGCCATGATAAATTGCCCTTAGTGTCCAAAGCTGCCCTTAGTGATGGGTGGGGTTACTGGGTTATGGGGATAGGGTGGAGGTGGGGGCTTGGGTGCGGTGCTCTTTCCAAGAGCCGGTGCAGACTCGATTGGCCGAATGGCCTCCTTCTGCACTGTAAATTCTATAAACTTCGCCCTTCACACCCTAAACCTATGTCCCCTGGTAATAATAAATAATAAAATCGCTTATTGTCACGAGTAGGCTTCAATGAAGTTACTGTGAAATGCCCCTAGTCGCCACATTCCGGCGCGTGTCCAGGGGGGCTGGTACGGGAATTGAACTGTGCTGCTGGCCTGCTTGATCTGCTTTAAAAGCCAGCGATTTAGCCCAGTGTACTCAACCAGCCCCTTGAGCTTGCACCCTGGGATGTTCAAAATCATGAGGGAGCTGGACAGAGTAGATCGGGAGAAACTGTTCCTGCTCGTATAAGGATCATGAACGAGAGGGCACAGATTTAAAGTGATTTTGAAAAGAATGGCCTCTGTAACAATTCTGTGATTTAAAATCCTGAAACGTCACCTACACCACATAGACTGTAGCGATTCACAAAGGCAGCTGACCACCCCCTTCTCAGAGGCAATTAGGTTCGGCCAAGAAATGTTGTCCACGTCTAAGGGGCTGGTTTAGCACAGTGGACTAAACAGCTGGCTTGTAATGCAGAACAAGGCAGCTGCATGGGTTCAATTCCTGTACCGGCCTCCCCGAACAGGCGACGGAATGTGGCGACTTGGGGCTTTACCCAGTAACTTCATTGAAGCCTACTTGTGACAATAAGCGATTATTATTATTATTATTATCAATGAAAGGAAACTTGGACTTTCCCATCAAAGGAACAGAGCGTGTGCAGGTACCACAGGAATTAGAATTGTGAATGTCACACTGGCTTTTATTGCAAGGGGATTGGAATACAGCAAATAAAGAAGTCTTGGAGGATTTTGGTGAAACCACACCTGGAATTCTGGGTGTGGTCTTGATCTCCATATTTAAATAATGATATACTTGCATTGAAATAGTTTAGTAAAGGTTCTCTAGATTGGTCACAGGCAGGAAAGGGTTGTCCTCTGGCGAGAGACTGAAAATACTTGAATTCAGTAGAATAAGAGATTTTCTCACTGAAACATACAAGTTATTGAAAGTATTTGACACTGGACAGAGGTTTTGACCATTCATTGTAGATTCGATAACCCAGCGGTGGGGGTCTCAGTATAAGGAGATTGATTATTTAGGCTGAGATGAGGGAAAATTACTTCACTTAAAGGGTTGTGAATCTTTGAAATTCTCTATTGCAGAAGGTTATGGAAACTCCAGTCTTATATGGACAAGTTGAGTGAGTGGGCAAATCGCAGAATTTACAGTGCAGACGGAGGCCATTCGGCCCAATATTTCAGTCAAATATTTGACTGAATTACCTAGTTTTGCCCCAGGCGGTTGGCAGGGAGATGGTTTATGAGGAATAGAGTTTATGGTCAGGGACCAAAGAATTTCAGTTTTCCCAATATTCAGCTGGACAAAACCCAGTACAGGAAGTTGAACAGAAATTTAGACAATTTAGAGACAGTGGAGGGACCGAGAACATTGGTGAGGAAGTACATTTGATTGTCAGAATCTATATGAAAACTCAGACTTTATTTTGAATAATGTAGAAGTGAGGAAGATACGTCCCAGAGTTCAGGGAGCTATAGACTAGCAAGGTGGGTGGACACATGTCTGGAATGGATTACATAATGCCTTCAAAATCATTTGTGGATTAATTTATTTGACTAAATTCCTTATTGTCCATTTTCCAGGTGGAGATTATTCTGGGCGTTGATGCAATACCATCATGGTGTGCCTGCAATGATTGAAGGAAAGTTCATACTCTCTTCTTTAATACGGCTGATATTTCTTCCAGAAAGTATTGTCCAGCAAACCTAGAAAATTGTAAATATAATCTGGATTTACTCCTAAAAACATTTTTTGTATTGTGTGAAATCATTGTTATTAAGACTGTGTGACTGTTTTTGGAATAAAGAGTTTTTATCCTTTTGTCTATGACTCTGTGGTCAAGTAGAACCTGTTCACTGTGTCTGACAATTCTGCTCGATCCTTTACTCTAAGGACCTGCACAATGGGTCTAAATTTGGTTTTCTTACCCCTGGAGTTTGAGTCAGGGTTCAACATGGGAATACACCAGATTGGATCCAACTGTCCTATGTCAACATGTCCCATTAGAACAGGACTGGACAGGGTAGATGCAGGAAGGATGTTCCCGATGGTGGGTGTGTCCAGAACCAGGGGTCATAGTCTGAGGATATGGGGCAGACCATTCAGGACAGAGATGAGGAGACATTTCTTCATCCAGAGAGTGATCGGCCTGGTGTGCCATCTGTCAATGCACTATTAGTCAGTGCGTGTGGTAATTTCCTTGTTAAGGGAATTGCATGTGACATTGAAGTGTGTTCAGTTGCAGCTCCTGTTAGACCGCTTGACGGCTCTGGAGCTGCGGATGGACTCACTTTGGAGCATCCGCGATGCTGAGGAGGTCATGGACGGCACGTTTAGCGAATTGGTCACACCGCAGATTAGGATTGGTGAGGGAGACAGGGAATGGGTGACCAAAAGGTAGAGAAAAAGCAGGAAGGCAGTGCAGGTGTCCCCTGCGGTCATCTCCCTCCAAAACAGGTATACCGTTTTGGATAGTGTTGGGGGAGATGGCTCACCAGGGGAAGGCAGTAGTAGCCAGGTTCATGGCACCATGGCTGGCTCTGCTGCACAGAAGGGTGGGTAAAAGACTGGCAGGGCTATAGTCATAGGGGATTCAATTGTAAGGGGAATAGACAGGCGGTTCTATGGTCGAAAACGAGACACCCGAATGGTATATTGCCTCCCAGGTGCTCGGGTCAGGGATGTCTCAGATCGGCTGCAGAACATTCTGAAGGGGGAGGGTGAACAGCCAGTTGTCGTGGTGCATATAGGCACCAATGATATAGGTAAAAAACGGGATGAGGTCCTACAAGAAGAATTTAGGGAGTTAGGAGCCAAGTTTAAAAAGTCAGACCTCAGAGGTAGTAATCTCAGGATTGCTACCAGTGCCACGTGGTAGTCAGAGTAGAAATGAAAGAATAGGCAGGATGAATGCGTGGCTTGAGATATGGTGCAGGAGGGAGGGATTCAGATTTTTGGGACATTGGGACCGATTCTGGGGGAGGTGGGACTACTACAAATCGGATGTTCTACACCTGGGCCAGAGCGGAACCAATGTCCTTGGGGGTGCTTTTGCTAACACTGTTGGGGAGGGTTTAAACTAATGTGGCAGGGGGGTGTACAGCTACAACACTGGCATCTACCCAGCAATGTGGGAAATTGCCCAGGTGTGTCCTGTACACAAGAAACAGGACAAGTCTAACCCAGGCAATTACCGCCCTATCAGTCTACTCTCCACCATCAGCAAAGTGATGGAAGGAGTCACAGCCTCCCCGGACAGGCGCCGGAATGTGGCGACTAGGGGCTTTTCACAGTAACTTCATTGAAGCCTACTCGTGACAATAAAGCGATTTTCATTTCATTTTCATTTCATCAACAGTGCTATCAAGCGGCACTTACTCGTCAATAACTCACCAACTAACTTGCCAGACTCACAAACAGACCACAATCAGTAAGGATAAACAACAACACCTCCTCCACAATAGTCCTCAATACCGGTGCCCTGCAAGGCTGCGTGTGTAGCCCCCTACTCTACTCCCTGTACACACACGACTGTGTGGCAAAACTTGGTTCCAACTCCATCTACAAGTTTGCTGACGATACGACCACAGTGGGTGGGATCTCGAATAACGATGAGCCAGAATACAGGAGGGAGATAGAGAACCTAGTGGAGTGGTGTAACGACAATAATCTCTCCCTCAATGCCGGCAAAACTAAAGAGCTGGTCATTGACTTCAGGAAGCAAAGTACTGTACACACCCCTGTCAGCATCAACGGGGCCAAGGTGCAGATGGTTAGCAGTTTCAAATTCCTACGGGTTCACATCTCCAAAAATCTGTCCTGGTCCACTCACGTCGACGCTATCACCAAGAAAGCACAACAGCGCCTATACTTCCTCAGAAAACTAAGGAAATTCGGCATGTCCACATTAACCCTTACCAACTGTTACAGATGCACCACAGAAAGCATCCTATCGGGCTGCATCACAGCCTGGTATGGCAACTGCTCGGCCCAGGACCGCAAGAAACTTCAGAGAGTCGTGAATACCGCCCAGTCCATCACACGAACCTGTCTCCCATCCATTGACTCCATCTACACCTCCCACTGCCTGGGGAAAGCGGGCAGCATAATCAAAGATCCCTCCCACCCGGCTTACTCACTCTTCCAACTTCTTCCATCGGGCAGGAGATACAGGTCTGAGAACACGCACAAACAGACTCAAAAACAGCTTCTTCCCCACTGTCACCAGACTCCTAAATGACCCTCTTATGGACTGACCCCATTAACACTATACCCTGTATGCTTCATCCAATGCCGGTGTTTATGTAGTTACATTGTATATCTTGTGTTGCCCTATTATGTATTTTTAAAATTCTCTTTTCTTCCCATGTACTTAATGATCTGTTGAGCTGCTCACAAAAAAATACTTTTCACTGTACCTCGGTACACGTGACAATAAACAAATCCAATCCAATAACCTGCTCACGGACTCTCAGTTTGGGTTCCGCCAGAGCCACTCAGTTTCTGACCTCATTACAGCCTTGGTTCAAACATGGACAAAGAATTGAATGCTAGAGGTGAGGTGAGAGTGACTGCCCTTGACGTCAAGGAGCATATGACCGAATATGGCATCAAGGAGCTCGAGCTAAACTGGAGTCAATGGGAATCGGGGGGGGGGGGGGGGGGGGGGAACCTCTCCGCTGGTTGGAGCCATACCTGGCAGATGAGGTCAGGCTCAGCTTAGTGTTAAATTCAGGGTTCAGAAGCAGGGTTAGGTTAAAGGTTGGGCCAGGGTTAAGAGAACCCCAAAGTGTATCATGGAGTTCGCCTGACCCACAACTTTTAATAGATTGTGGTATGGGGAGCACACTGCCCACTCTACAGGTGTGGTACAGCAGAAATGGAAAAGTATTATTTAAAGCAAAACAATGTTTATTCTATGAACTCAAGTTAACCTTTTTAAAACATGCAGTGAACATCTTAGCAACCATCAATTCAAATACAACCCCCAAAGAATACACCACTAAGTAATCCTTAAGTTGTCCTTTTAACATCCCGAAGACTTAAAATAAACCTTTAAACAGAAGCACATCAGGTTAAAGTGTTGGTCGTTCTGGGTGAGTGTGCTTAACACCCAATTTGGGCTCTGTTTCTTTACTTAGCTCTGGAGTCGCCAGGTATCGTTAAGATACCGCCACAAGTTCAAGGTGAAGTTCAAAGCAATAAAATCATACACCAATTAGTAAGTTCGAACAACTGAGTTTATTATAACTACCCATGTACACGCTAAAAGGATTAAACTATTCCTACCGCTAAATAAACTAATACTTATCTCGAAGGAACTGCCGAGTCAGGGAACAAGGCTTCTTGCTCTGCTCTGGTCTGCAGACTTCAGGTTGGTATAAGTTAAAAGGGGTCAGGAGTGTCTATCTCTGGTAGCAATCGCTGTGAGACACTTACTTGCTGGCGGCTGCTGTCCGAACCTCTCTCTCTCTCCTTCAGGGTCTTCTTGGCAAAAGCTGGTCGAGGTGCTGGTCCACGGAGGAGTGCTGGTCAAGGAGAGAGGAGGGCTGGACAAGAAGAATGAACCATGTGTGGGACCTGTCTTTTATAGGCCCCAGGGATCCGCGCCCCTTTGGGCGGACTCCCTTACCTGCTCGGAATCGATTGGGTCTCTTCCCAATCAATATGTTTGAATCCCCCCAATACTGAGGCTGTTCCTTAGCTACTGGGCGGGCTTTCAGGCTCTTTGTTTTCGAACCCTGCTGGTGCCTGGGTATCTGGTATCCTTTACAATGTTGCAGTTACTTCCCCATTTGTGCCCATTGTCTCTGGAATCGTTCCATTAACATGCAAACTATCCCGGAGATTGCCTCATTAGTATGCGGAATGTTCGTTTCGGTGCTGTCTGCTTTCTTAGCAGACAGAATCCACACCTGCTTGGTGCAGCCTGCTGGTGCTGCAAACATTGTCCATTTTATCCTATATGCTTTGCGTTCCTCCATTTTGTATTCAGGGAATGGCCAACTCCGGTGGCTACACTAAGTAATCCTTAAGTTGTCCTTTTAACATTCAGAAGACTTAAAATAAACCTTTAAACAGAAGCACATCAGGTTAAAGTCACTACTGAGAGCAGTTATTAGTTTTAAATCACCAAAGGATCGATTTACAGATTTTAGATTAGAGAGACTCATACACCTTCCGTCTGTGACTGCAGCTATCCAGCTCTGAAAACGAGACTAAAACGCACCCTGCAGCAAGCAGCCTAAAACGAAAGTAAAAAGCTGACTGACAGCCCAGCTCCACCCAATCTCTGACATCACTGATAAACACCCATTTCTTAAAGATACTCTCACATGACAGGGCAGATGGGGGCACCCCCCCCTTCATCATCTGTTCACTACTGGGGCTCAACAGCGCAAAGCGTCAGCCACTATTTATTGTTAAATACTACCACCATTTTGTTAAATGCACCACCGTGCTGCCATCTCCCCATAATTTAACCCTGGAATATAAATACAATTCTAATAAATGAGGACAGCATGTTGGCACAGTGATAGTGATGAGGACTGTCAAGGTTACAACAGGATTTAGATCGTTTGGAGACTTGGGCAGCGAGATGGCAAATGGACTTTAATTCAGACAAATGTAAGGTAATGCATTTTGGAAGGTCTAATACAGGTAGGGAATATACAGTGAATGGTAGAACCCACAGTTCTGGCGAAACTTTGAGAAGTAACCTGAGGAGAGCAGATGTGTATCCATTCACATCTCAACATTCAGATTGCAAACTCAATTTTGATTTAATTTTGTCACATTAAACAAATACCTTCAGATAAGGATTAAATGTTGAACTTGAAGGGGTTCCTTGCCCAAAACAGCGTGTAGACTCCGCACAGACAGTGACCCAGCAGGGAATCGAACCTGGGACCCTGGCACTATGAAGCTACAGTGGTATCCACTTGTGCTACCATGCAGCCATGCTAGAAAGGGCAGGCCGTCAGTGCAGGAATCCCCTGTGGCTGTTCCCCTCTCTAACAGGTATACCGTTTTGGATACTGTTGAGGGGGATAGCCTATCAGGGAAAACAACAGCAGCCAGAGCAGTGGCACCACAACTGGCTCTGTTGCTCAGAAGGTTGGGTCAAATCGCAGAAGAGCAATAGTCATAGGAGATTCTATAGTCAGGGGCACAGATAGGCGCTTCTGTGGACATGAAAGAGACTCCAGGATGGTGTGTTGCCTCCCTGGTGCCAGGGTCAAGGATGTCTCTGAACGAACACAGGACATCCTGAAAGGGGAGGGTGAACAGCCAGAGGTCGTGGTACACATAGGTACTAACAACATAGGCAGGACGAGTGATGAGGCCCTGCAGAAGGAGTTCAGGGAGTTAGGCAGTAAGCTAAAAAAAAGCAGGGTTGTAATTTCAGGATTACTCCCTGTGCCAGAAATAGGAAGATAGAGCAGGTAAACACGTGGCTAAGCTGATGGTTTAGGAGGGATGGTTTCAGATTTGTGGACCATTTGTATCTCTTCCGGGGCAGGTGGGGCCTGTACAAGAAGGACAGGTTACATCTAAACTGGAGGGGCACTGAGATCCTGGCTGGAAGGTTTGCTAGAGTCACTCGGGAAGATTTAAACTTGTATGGCAGGGGGATGGGAACCAGAATGTGAGCTTAGAAGGTGTCATAACTGAAGGGGAAATAAAGAACCAAAATAACAACATCACCCTCAGGCAGAACAAAAAAGGTGCAAGTGCGAAAAGGGAGGTGGTCAGTGCAGGATTGAGGGTGTTGTACTTAAATGCACGCAGTATACGGAACAAGGTAAATGAGCTTGTTGCACACATTGAAATGGCTGGTACGATATTGTGGGCATCACAGAGACGTGGCTGCAAGGGGATCAGGGCTGGGATCAAAATATCCAAGGCTATGTGTCCTATCGAAAGGACAGGCAGATGGGCAAAGGGGGACGGGGTTGCATTGTTAGTAAGGAATGAAGTTAAATCAATAGAAAGGAGCGATATAGGATCAGAAGGCAGAGAATCTCTGTGGGTAGAGTGAAGGAATCGCAAAGGTAAAGAGACCCTGATGGGAGTTATGTACAGGCCCCCTAGCAGTCGTCAGGATGTGGGGCAGAAAATAAATCAAGAGATAGAAAAGACATGTAAAAAAGGCAATATTACAATCATCATGGGGGACTTCAATATGTAGGTGGACTGGGAAAATCAGGTTGGTAGGGGATCTCAAAAAAAATAAATTGATGAAATGTCTAAGAGATGTTTTTTTGGAGCGGCTTGTGACAGAGCCGATTATGGAACAGGCAATCCTGGATTTGGTGATGTGTAATGAGGTAGACTTGATTAGGGCGCTTAAGGTGAAGGAACCTTAAAGCAGATTAGGGCAGCATGGTAGCATAATGGTTATCACAGTTGCTTCACAGCTCCGGGTCCCAGGTTTGATTCCCGGCTTGGGTTACTGTCTGCGGAGTCTGCACATTCTCCCCGTGTGTGCGTGGGTTTCCTCCGGGTGCTCCGGTTTCCTCCCACAGTCCAAAGATGTGCAGGTTAGGTGGATTGGCCATGCTAAATTGCCGTTAGTGTCCAAAAGGTTTGGGTGGGGTTAGCGGGTTACGGGCATTGTGTGGGCTTGGGTAGGGTGCTCTTTCCAAAGGTCGGTGCAGACTCGATGGGCCAAATGGCCTCCTTCTGCACTGTATATTCGATGATTCTATGTACTCTTAGGGAGCAGTGACCACAATATGGTAGAATTTTCCCTGCAGTTTGAGAGGGCGAAGCTGCAATCAGATGTGGATCTGGGTGTGGGTCTGGATTTTTAATGTAAGTGATCTCCATGGGGTCACTGGAGTTGGGGTCGAAGTCGGTGAAGTGGGGGCTGTAGGGTGGAGTGCTGTGGCTGTCCTCAGTCTCACAGTCACTGTCACTGTCTCTGCTGTGGCAGCTTGTGGGCGTTCCGGGGCATGGTCTGGAGTCGGTGGGTGGAGTCGAGGTCGAGTCCGGTGAGGAACTGGTCTGTGAGGGGGAGGGTGGAAATGTGTCTCTTGTGGGCGGGGCGAGGTGTTCTGCTGCACCTGGCAGGACATGGTGCGTGTGGTTTGACTGTGTTCCATAAGCCTTTAGCTGGTTAATATGAAACCACGCAGTCTTACCGTTGGGGTACTTTATCCTATATACCGAGGGGCTGATTTTGTCCGAAATTGAGTACGGGCCGGAAAATTTAGGAGCCAAAAACATGCTGGGGTTATAAACCGATGGCATAACCAACCTGAAACTCTGTGGGGTGGACATTTTTGTTGAAACAGGCCCTGCTCTGTTTCCGTCTTTTACCCAATTTTACTGCGGCTGCTAACTGTGCAGACCTCACAGTCTCAACTAATTCTTTGACTGCTGTCTCGTGTGTGAGGGCCGTCACTTCTGGGCTGGTCATGTTGAGTCCTAAAAGGAATTCTGATCCTTTCATAGGGTGTCCGGTCATGAGTGTGTGTGGGGTGAAACCTGTAGATGATGAATTTAGGGTCCGATTCATGCGTTCTACTATTCCGCTTGACTGGGGGTGATACGCAATGTGATAATTCTGTTTTATTCCGAATATGGTCAGGACGTTCGTCATGACCCGTCCTGTAAAATGAGATCCCTGATCTGACTCTATACTTCTGGGGAGACCCCATCTCGTAAAGATGTCGTGGGTCAGGATCTTTGCAGCTGTCTTTGCTGTGTTGGTGCATGAAGGAAATGCCTCTACCCATTTGGTAAAGGTATCTATGACCACCAGAACATATTTATAGCCACTCCTGCAAGGGGGCAATGGGCCTATAAAATCGATCTGGAGGTTTGTCCAGGGGCCATTAACGGGGCGAGTGTGGCTGAGTTGAGCCTTCTTTGAATACCCCTCCGGGTTATTATGTGCACAAATTAAACAGTTCTCTATATAGTGGGTGACATCTTGTCTTAAGTTGGACCACCAACAGAGTTGTGTAAGGTGTGTTGTGGTAGGGGCGATCCCTTGGTGTCCATGACTATCATGGAATAAGGCAATCATTTGATTCCTGTCCTGTTCAGGAACCACATACAATTTATCTTTTATGATCACACCCTCATGTGTGGTCAAAGCGTGTTTGAAGCTATCGTACTGGGCCACAAAGTTTCCTTAAAAAATCTCCCGGAGATTTTCGTCCTGCTTCTGCGCCTGTACTAAATCTTCTATCTCTGTCGGTGAGACCTGAACTGCACTCACAGGGGCGCTAGCTGGTGCGCTAGCTGGGGGTGTACAAAAGTGACCTCGCCTGGAACCTGCTTTGGCCAGTGCGTCGGCTATTACATTTCTAGGGGGGGATGACCTATGGTGGCTTCTAACTTTAATAACGCCATACATCCTGTCCTTTGCCTTCTCTAGGATATGGCGGTGTAATGGGGCTGATGGAAGGGGCTTCCCGTCTGCGGAAACAAAACCTCTTGTCCCCCCACAGGGGTAGAAAGTCTGTTAAACTGTTACAGACATATAAACTGTCCGAATATATGTCTGCGGGGCTGGGGAACGAATCTGGGTGGGCCACTATATATGCAATGGCCGCGAGCTCTGCTGCCTGTGCGCCTAAGTGACCTGGTAATTTTAATGCAATATCTTCTAGTGCGCGACCCTGCGCATCTTCAACATAAATCCTGCATCCAGTGATGCGTTCTCCATCTAAAACTGTGGATGAACCGTCCACGTATATTTTTAAGGGGGCACATGTGTCTGTGTGCTGGGGGCTCTGGCTTGAATTTCCTATCTTTCTGCAGGGTGTTTTGGCAATGAATGGTCCTGTGTTGTGTAGGGGGTCTACTATCTCGCATTCATGGGGTTGTCCTAGGTACTGTAGGTTGTCCGCTAAAAATGTGTGTGTCTTGGTCCGTTTAACTGTTATGTCCCGTCCTTGTAACAGTAGTGTCCACCAGGCTGCTCTTATCTGGCTCACCAAACTGTCCTTCAGTCGACCGTCTAAAAGTAACTGTGTGGGGGTGTGCTCAGTCAAAATGGTGATGGGATTGAGTCCGGTAATGTACGAGAAGTACTGAACTGCCCAAAATACTGCTAGTAGGTGCCTCTCGCAGGCTGAAAATCCCTGTTCTACGGGGTCTAAAAGTCTGGAGGCATAAACCACTCGTCGTAGCTGCTCGTGCCGTTCCTGAAGGAGCACGGCCGAGAGGGTCAGATCGGTGTTAGCTACCTCTATTGCGTAGGGGGAGAGTTGGTCTGGAACTTGTAGCGCGGGTGCCGCGCTAAGGGCCTTCTTTAACTCTTCCACAGCCTCTGTATGCTGCGGAAGCCATTCCCAAGGGGTTCCTTTCCTAAGGAGGTCTGAGAGTGGGGCTGCCTTTGTTGCAAATCCATCGATATGGTCCCGACAGTACCCAACCAGTCCTAAAAACGACCGGAGGGCTGAAATATTCTGGGGAAGGGGCAATTTGACGATCAATGTTTTTGAACTCTATCTCGCATTTGCCGTGCGTGATGACTGTACCCAAATACATCACTTGATTCTCCATATCTGGGCCTTTTTGGGGTTAACTTTACATCCAATGTCTTGTAAAATTTCCAGGAGTTCGGACAGAACATAGAACATAGAACGATACAGCGCAGTACAGGCCCTTCGGCCCTCGATGTTGCACCGACATGGAAAAAAAACTAAAGGCCATCTTTAGTGATGTGCTCTGCCTTGGTGCCTGTCTGCAGTAATAGGTCGTCCACATACTGTGCCAGACATTTGGGTCGGGAAAATATTGTTAATCCATTTGCCAGCTGTCGGTGGAAAATGGAGGGGGAATTGTGGAATCCTTGTGGGAGGCATGTCCACGTATACTGCTGTCCTTTCAATGTGAAGGCAAATTTGTACTGGCACGCCTTTGCCAATGGGATTGACCAGAAGCCGTTGCTAATGTCCAATGCCGTGAAATATTTTGAGTGAAGTCCCTGTTTGAGCATGATCTCGGGGCTGGTTGCTACCGTGGGGGCTACTGCTGGGGTTACTTTGTTGAGTTCCCGATAATCAATGGTCAGATGCCACGATCCGTCGGGATTCCTCACTGGCCAAATAGGTGCATTATTAGTTGAGGCTACTGTCCTAAGTACACCCTGCTCTAATAAGCTCTCTACAACCTTTCAAATTTCTCCCTCTGCTTCTAAGGGAAATCGGTACTGTCTCTGTGGTCTCGGGTCAGGTCCAGTAACTTGAACTTGTCCAGTCATTCTGCCGCAGTCACGCCGGTGATCGGCAAATGCTGTCCTGTCTCTGTTCAAGACTGCCCTAACCTGTTTATCTGTGCTAAGCGTGGTCGGGTCGAAACAATAGTCGCCTACTGCGCTAATCCTGTTTGCATACTTTCCTACTGTGAGCGTTGCGGGTGCTCTGTCCGATTTTGCCATTCTCCAGACACACTGATTGACTGGATCGAATGACAGGCTGTGGGCATTCATAAAGTCAATACCCAGTATGTGTTCTGCTGTGCGGGGCAGATTAACTAAAACAACGGGGTGTCTGGTGGAGATGTTCCCTAGCTGAATTGATACAGGGGCTGTAATGTGTCCCTACTGTGAGTGACCTGTAAATCCGCTGAATGTAATTGTGGATGCGGTGGGCCACGTGTCTGCAAATTTTAGGAGCCAATTATTTGCTTAAAATTGCATTGTTCCATCACATTTTTAGGGTTAGGGTGAGGGTGAGGGTGAGGGTTAGGTTAGGGTTAGGGTTAGGGTTAGGGTTAGGTTTTTAGGTTCTGGACAGATGGGGGTTACCCATATTTCTGCACCCAATAAGGGATACAGCGCCGAAGCGTCTATCTCTTTGCTGGCGCACGTTCAACATTCTTTTCCGCATAGATTTTGCGTCATTCTCTTTCTCTCGAATCCAACCACGTATTTTAGAAATAAGACAAATAGAAAGTAGGAAAAATAGACAATGAGGAGCAAAGATTAGACTGTAGTTGCATTCAGAAGAAAATTGGTAATACCCAGGTTAGGGTTAGGGACTGGGTGCGAGTTACCCTTCCTTTCCGTACCCAAACAGGGACACAGCTAGTTTAGGGTAAGGGTTAGTATTTTTAGGAACCGGGAAGGGATTATCCTTCTTTTCTGTACCCAAACAGGGACACAGCTAGTTTAGGGTAAGAGTTAGGGTTAGGGACAAGGGGGGAGTTACCCTTCCTTTCCGTACCCAAACAGGGGCACAGCTAGTTTAGGGTAAGAGTTAGTATTAAGGACCGGGTAGGGTTTACCCTTCCTTTCCGTATCCAAACAGGGACACAGCCAGTTTAGGGTAAGAGTAAGGGTTAGGGACCGGGTGGGAGTAACCCTGCTTTTCCGTACCCAAACAGGGACACACCTAGTTTAGGGTTAGGGTAGAGGACAGGGTGGGGATTACCAAAGCAAGAAACAAAGATTAGAATATAGTTGTATTAAGAAGAAAATTGGTAATAGTGTTCTGAAAATTATAAACATCATTAAACAAGGGTTTTAAATTACGATTAAACTAATATCCTAATTTAAAAATTCCATAAATTAAAATATCCATTAAATTATATAACTTTTTGATAAAAAATTTTCCTTTTGTGCTAATCAAAGTAGGGAAAACAAATCTTTCTGTGGGCTACTAAACCCAATTTGTGGTTAAAAAAAAATGGTCCCTACATGTACATGTTTCGCAGTCCTTACTGCTCATCAGGGGACTGTCTTTCGTCCACTAAGAATCTTCCTCTCACTAAGTGTATAGCACAAATTTCCAAATTAAACATCTAGATAAGTGAAAAAATCTTCCATTTAAATAAAAAATTCAATCATAAAAATGGTTTTACCTCCGAATAATCGTCGTCCTACGAAATACTTGAAGATTGTGGAGGATCTGGTTCGGTGACTGACTCCAGAGAGTGTCCGGAAACTTCTGGCAAACCTCTAGTCAGCAGCAGGTGCAGAAAACCGTTACTTTTTAAACCCAATCTATGACGTCAACAATTTGTATCTACCAATCAGGAGCTATAAATTTAGGAACGTTTAGAAGGAATTAGTTTTTTACCTTATCATGTTTAGTGTATTCTGATGACTATTATTTAAATTTGGATGTAAATCGTTTAAATTGATGTTGATTTACGTATGATTTAAACTGGCCAACCGTGTTTACCGGAAGTCTAAACTGCCGGCTGCCGTTTCATTTTTAAAAAACTACAAAATGGCCGAATGTGTCATTTTGAATCCCACAAAATGGCTTAATGTGGACGGCTGCCGAAAACTTTAATTCATACAAAACGGCCGAATATGAACGGCTAGTATGAAGCTATAAATTTAAATTACGGACCTTTGCAAAATTTGAGAAGATAATCAGTGAATTAATACTTGTACATCGTATTTTTTAACAAACTTTTATATATAAAAAACATTTTAATATTAATTAAAATATAGGGTAAGTGAACATATTTCCATGATCTAAATATTTAAAGAGGAAAGGGAAGAAACAAAATTAAATTAGGGTTAGGGCCAGGGGCTTAGAGTTTGGGGGTTAGGGTGAGGGGGTGAGGGTGAGGAGGTGAGGGTGAGGGTGAGGTTTAGGGTGAGGTTTAGGGTGAGGTTTAGGGTTAGGTTTTTAGGTTCTGGACAGATGGGGCTTACCCGTATTTCTGCACCCAATAAGGGATACAGCGCCAAAGCGTCTGCCTCTTTGCTGGCGCACGTTCATCATTATTTTACGCATAGATTTTGCGTCATCTCTCTTTCTCTCGAATCCAACCATGTATTTTAGAAATAAGACAAATAGAAAGTAGGAAAAATAGACAGTGAGGAGCAAAGATTAGACTGTAGTTGTATTAAGAAGAAAATTAGAGTTAGGGTTAGGGTGTTAGGTTCTGGACAGATGGGGTTACCAGTATTTCTGCACCCAATAAGGGATACAGCGCCAAAGCGTCTGCCTCTTTGCTGGTGCACGTTCAACATTCTTTTCCGCATACATTTTGCGTCATCTCTCTTTCTCTCGATTCCAACCGGGTTAGGGTTTAGGGTTTAGGGTTTAGGGTCAGGGTCTAGGGTCAGGGTCTAGGGTCAGGGTCTAGGGTCAGGGTCTAGGGTCAGGGTCTAGGGTCAGGGTCTAGGGTCAGGGTCTAGGGTCAGGGTCTAGGGTCAGGGTCTAGGGTCAGGGTCTAGGGTCAGGGTCTAGGGTCAGGGTCTAGGGTCAGGGTCTAGGGTCAGGGTCTAGGGTCAGGGTCTAGGGTCAGGGTCTAGGGTCAGGGTCTAGGGTCAGGGTCTAGGGTCAGTGTCAGGATTTATGGTTAGGGTCAGGGTTAGGGTTTAGGGTTAGGGTTAGGGTTTTTGGTTATTAGGTTCTGGACAGATGGGGGTAACCCGTATTTCTGCACCCAATAAGGGATACAGCGCCGAAGCGTCTGCCTCTTTGCTGGCGCACGTTCAACATTCTTTTCCGCATAGATTTTGTGTTATCTCTCTTTCTCTCGAATCCAACCACGTATTTTAGAAATAAGACAAATAGAATGTAGGAAAAATAGACAGTGAGGAGCAAAGACTAGACTGTAGTTGAATTAAGAAAATTGGTAATACCCAGGTTAGGGTTAGGGACTGGGTGCGAGTTACCCTTCCTTTCCGTACCCAAACAGAGACACAGCTAGTTTAGGGTAAGGGTTAGTATTTTTAGGAACCGGGAAGGGATTATCCTTCTTTTCCGTACCCAAACAGGGACACAGCTAGTTTAGGGTAAGAGTTAGGGTTAGGGACCGGGTAGGGATTACACTTCCTTTCCGTACCCAGACAGGGACACAGCCAGTTTACGGTTAGGGTTAGGGTGTTAGGTTCTGGACAGATGGGGGTTACCCATATTTCTGCACCCAAAAAGGGATACAGCGCCGAAGCATCTGCCTCTTTGCTGGCGCACGTTCAACATTCTTTTCCACATAGATTAGGGTTAGGGTGTTAGGTTCTGGGCAGATGGGGGTTACCCATATTTCTGCACCCAATAAGGGATACAGCGCCGAAGCGTCTGCCTCTTTGCTGGCGCACGTTCAACATTCTTTTCCGCATAGACTTTGCGTCATCTCTCTGTCTCTCGAATCCGACCACGTATTTTAGAAATAAGACAAATAGAAAGTAGGAAAAATAGACAGTGAGGAGCAAAGATTAGACTGTAGTTGTATTAAGAAGAAAATTGTTAATACCCAGGTTAGGGTCAGGGACTGGGTGCGAGTTACCCTTCCTTTCCGTACCCAAACAGGGACACAGCTAGTTTAGGGTAAGGGTTAGTATTTTTAGGAACCAGGAAGGGATTACCCTTCTTTTCCGTACCCAAACAGGGACACAGCTAGTTTAGGGTAAGAGTTAGGGTTAGGGACAAGGGGGGTTACCCTTCCTTTCCGTACCCAAACAGGGACACAGCCAGTTTAGGGTAAGAGTAAGGGTTAGGGACCGGGTGGGAGTAGCCCTGCTTTTCTGTACCCAAACAGGGACACAGCTAGTTTAGGGTTAGGGTAGAGGACAGGGTGGGGATTACCAAAGCAAGAAACAAAGATTAGAATATAGTTGTATTAAGAAGAAAATTGGTAATAGTATTCTGAAATTTATAAACATCATTTAACAAGGGTTTTAAATTACGATTAAACTAATATCCTAATTTAAAAATTCCATAAATTAAAATATCCATTAAATTATATAACTTTTTGAAAAAAAATTTCCTTTTTGTGCTAATCAAAGTAGGGAGAACAGACCTTTCTGTGGGCTACTAAACCCAATTTGTGGTAAAAAATGGTCCCTACATGTACATGTTTCGCAGTCCTTACTGCTCATCAGGGGACTGTCTTTCGTCCACTAAGAATCTTCCTCTCACTAAGTGTATAGCACAAATTTCCAAATTAAACAGCTAAGCGAAAAAATCTTCCATTTATATAAAAAATTCAGTCATAAAAATGGTTTTACCTCAGAATAATCGTTGTCCTACGAAATACTTGAAAATTGTGGAGGATCTGGTTCAGCGACTGACTCCAGAGTGTGTCTGGAAACTTCTGACAAACCTCTAGTCAGCAGCAGGTGCAAAAAACCGTTACTTTTTAAACCCAATCTATGGCGTCAACAATTAGTATCTACCAATCAGGAGCTATAAATTTAGGAACGTTTAGAAGGAATTATTTTTTTACCTTATCATGTCTAGTGTATTCTAATGACTATTATTTAAATTTGGGTGTAAATCGTTTAAATTAATGTTGATTTACGTATGATTTAAACTGGCAAACCGTGCTTACCGGAAGTCTAAACTGCCGGCTGCCATTTCATTTTTTAAAAACTACAAAATGGCCGACTGTGTCATTTTGAATCCCACAAAATGGCCGAATGTGGACGGCTGCCAAAAACTTTTAATTCATACAAAACGGCCGAACATGAACGGCTAGTATGAAGCTATAAATTTAAATTACAGACCTGAGCAAAATTTGAGAGGATAATCAATGAATTAATACTTGTACATCGTACTTTAAAAAAACTTTAATATATGGATTTTTTAAAATATTAATTAGAATATAGGGTAAGTGAAAATATTCCCATGATGTAAATATTTAAAGAGGAAAGAGAAGAAACAAAATTAAATTAGGGTTAAGGGGTTAGGGTGAGGGAGTGGGGGAGGGGGAGGGAGTTAGGGTGAGGGAGTGGGGGAGGGGGAGGGAGTTAGGGTGAGGGAGTGGGGGAGGGGGAGGGAGTTAGGGTGAGGGAGTGGGGGAGGGGGAGGGAGTTAGGGTGAGGGAGTGGGGAGGGGGAGGGAGTTAGGTGAGGAGTGTGGGGGGGGAGGGAGGTAGGGTGAGGAGTGGGGGAGGGGAGGGAGTTAGGGTGAGGGAGTGGTGGGAGGGGGGAAGGAGTTAGGGTGAGGGAGTGGGGGAGGGGGAGGGAGTTAGTGTGAGGGAGTGGGGGAGGGGGAGGGAGTTAGGGTGAGGGACTGTGGGGGGGGGGGGGGGGAGTTAGGGTGAGGGAGTGGGGGAGGGCGAGGGAGTTAGGGTGAGGGAGTGGGGGAGGGCGAGGAGTTAGGGTGAGGGAGTGGGGGAGGGGGAGGGAGTTAGGGTGAGGGAGTGGGGGGAGGGGGAGGGAGGTAGGGTGAGGGAGTGGGGGGAGGGGGAGGGCGTTAGGGGTGAGGGAGAGGTGGGGGAGGGGGGAGGGAGTTAGGGTTGAGGGAGTGGGGGGAGGGGGAGGGAGTTAGGTGAGGGAGTGGGGGAGGGGGAGGGAGTTAGGGTGAGGGAGTGGGGGAGGGGGAGGGAGTTAGGGTGAGGGAGTGGGGGAGGGGGAGGGAGTTAGGGTGAGGGAGTGGGGGAAGGGGAGGGAGTTAGGGTGAGGGAGTGGGGGAGGGGGAGGGAGTTAGGGTGAGGGAGTGGGGGAGGGGGAGGGAGTTAGGGTGAGGGAGTGGGGGAGGGGGAGGGAGTTAGGGTGAGAGAGTGGGGGAGGGGGAGGGAGTTAGGGTGAGGGAGTGGGGGAGGGGGAGGGAGTTAGGGTGAGGGAGTGGGGGAGGGGAGGGAGTTAGGGTGAGGGAGTGGGGGAGGGGGAGGGAGTTAGGGTGAGGGAGTGGGGGAGAGGGAGGGAGTTAGGGTGAGGGAGTGGGGGAAGGGGAGGGAGTTAGGGTGAGGGAGTGGGGGAGGGGGAGGGAGTTAGGGTGAGGGAGTGGGGGAGGGGGAGGGAGTTAGGGTGAGGGAGTGGGGGAGGGGGAGGGAGTTAGGGTGAGGGAGTGGGGGTGGGGGAGGGGGAGGGAGTTAGGGTGAGGGAGTGGGGGAGGGTGAGGGTGAGGGTGAGGGTGAGGTAGTGGGGGAGGGTTAGGGTTAGGGGTTAGGGTTAAGGGTTTAGGGTTAGGGTTAGGGTTAGGGTTAGGGTTAGGTTCTGGACAGATGGGGGTTACCCATATTTCTGCACCCAATAAGGGATACAGTGCCGAAGCGTCTGCCTCTTTACTGGCGCACATTCAACATTCTTATCCGCATAGATTTTACGTCATCTCTCTTGCTCACGAATCCAAACACGTATTATAGAAATTAGGGTTAGGGTTAGGGTTAGGTTCTGGACAGATGGGGGTTACCCGTATTTCTGCACCCAATAAGGGATACAGCGCCGAAGCGTCTGCCTCTTTGCTGGCGCACGTTCAACATTCTTTTCCGCATAGACTTTGCGTCATCTCTCTGTCTCTCGAATCCGACCACGTATTTTAGTAATAAGACAAATAGAAAGTAGGAAAAATATACAGTAAGGAGCAAAGATTAGACTGTAGTTGTATTAAGAAGAAAATTGGTAATACCCAGGTTAGGGTCAGGGACTGGGTGCGAGTTACCCTTCCTTTCCGTACCCAAACAGGGACACAGCTAGTTTAGAGTAAGGGTTAGTATTTTTAGGAACCAGGAAGGGATTACCCTTCTTTTCCGTACCCAAACAGGGACACAGCTAGTTTAGGGTAAGAGTTAGGGTTAGGGACAAGGGGGGGGGGGGGGGTTACCCTTCCTTTCCGTACCCAAACAGGGACACAGCTAGTTTAGGGTAAGAGTTAGTATTAAGGACCGGGTAGGGATTACCCTTCCTTTCCGTACCCAAACAGGGACACAGCCAGTTTAGGGTAAGAGTAAGGGTTAGGGACCGGGTGGGAGTAGCCCTGCCTTTCTGTACCCAAACAGGGACACAGCTAGTTTAGGGTTAGGGTAGAGGACAGGGTGGGGATTACCAAAGCAAGAAACAAAGATTAGAATATAGTTGTATTAAGAAGAAAATTGGTAATAGTATTCTGAAAATTATAAACATAATTTCACAAGGGTTTTAAATTACGATTAAACTAATATCCTAATTTAAAAATTCCATAAATTAAAATATCCATTAAATTATATAACTTTTTGAAAAAAAATTTATTTTTGTGCTAATCAAAGTAGGGAGAACAGACCTTTCTGTGGGCTACTAAACCCAATTTGTGGTAAAAAAATGGTCCCTACATGTACATGTTTCGCAGTCCTTACTGCTCATCAGGGGACTGTCTTTCGTCCACTAAGAATCTTCCTCTCACTAAGTGTATAGCACAAATTTCCAAATTAAACAGCTAAGCGAAAAAATCTTCCATTTATATAAAAAATTCAGTCATAAAAATGGTTTTACCTCAGAATAATCGTTGTCCTACGAAATACTTGAAAATTGTGGAGGATCTGGTTCAGCGACTGACTCCAGAGAGTGTCTGGGAACTTCTGACAAACCTCTAGTCAGCAGCAGGTGCAATAAACCGTTACTTTTTAAACCCAATCTATGGCGTCAACAATTAGTATCTACCAATCAGGAGCTATAAATTTAGGAACGTTTAGAAGGAATTATTTTTTTACCTTATCATGTCTAGTGTATTCTAATGACTATTATTTAAATTTGGGTGTAAATAGTTTAAATTAATGTTGATTTACGTATGATTTAAACTGGCCAACCGTGCTTACCGGAAGTCTAAACTGCCGGCTGCCATTTCATTTTTTAAAAACTACAAAATGGCCGACTGTGTCATTTTGAAT
This sequence comes from Scyliorhinus canicula, assembly GCF_902713615.1. NCBI lineage: Eukaryota > Metazoa > Chordata > Chondrichthyes > Carcharhiniformes > Scyliorhinidae > Scyliorhinus > Scyliorhinus canicula. Next base: position 14,737 of record NC_052155.1, on the reverse strand, counting down.
CCCACAAAATGGCCGAATGTGGACGGCTGCCAAAAACTTTTAATTCATACAAAACGGCCGAACATGAACGGCTAGTATGAAGCTATAAATTTAAATTACAGACCTGAGCAAAATTTGAGAGGATAATCAATGAATTAATACTTGTACATCGTACTTTAAAAAAACTTTTATATATGGATTTTAAAAAAATATTAATTAGAATATAGGGTAAGTGAAAATATTCCCATTATGTAAATATTTAAAGAGGAAAGAGAAGAAACAAAATTAAATTAGGGTTAAGGGGTTAGGGTGAGGGAGTGGGGGAGGGGGAGGGAGTTAGGGTGAGTGAGTGGGAGAGGGGGAGGGAGTTAGGGTGAGGGAGTGGGGGAGGGGAGGGAGTTAGGGTGAGGGAGTGGGGGAGGGGGAGGGAGTTAGGGTGAGGGAGTGGGGGAGGGGGAGGGAGTTAGGGTGAGGGAGTTAGGGTGAGGGAGTGGGGGAGGGAGTTAGGGTGAGGGAGTTAGGGTGAGGGAGCGGGGGAGGGGGAGGGAGTTAGGGTGAGGGAGTGGGGGAGGGGGAGGGAGTTAGGGTGAGGGAGTGGGGGAGGGGGAGGGAGTGGGGGAGGGTGAGGGTGAGGGTGAGGGTGAGGGTGAGGGGTAGGGTTAGGGTTAGGGTTAGGGTTAGGGTTAGGGTTAGGGTTAGGGTTAGGGTTAGGGTTAGGTTGTTTAGGTTCTGGACAGATGGGGGTTACCCGTATTTCTGCACCCAATAAGGGATACAGCGCCGAAGCGTCTGCCTCTTTGCTGGCGCACGTTCAACATTCTTTTCCACATAGACTTTGCGTCATCTCTCTGTCTCTCGAATCCGACCACGTATTTTAGAAATAAGACAAATAGAAAGTAGGCAAAATAGACAGTGAGGAGCAAAGATTAGACTGTAGTTGTATTAAGAAGAAAATTGGTAATACCCAGGTTAGGGTCAGGGACTGGGTGCGAGTTACCCTTCCTTTCCGTACCCAAACAGGGACACAGCTAGTTTAGGGTAAGGGTTAGTATTTTTAGGAACCAGGAAGGGATTACCCTTCTTTTCCGGACCCAAACAGGGACACAGCTAGTTTAGGGTAAGAGTTAGGGTTAGGGACAAGGGGGGGTTACCCTTCCTTTCCGTACCCAAACAGGGACACATCTAGTTTAGGGTAAGAGTTAGTATTAAGGACCGGGTAGGGATTACCCTTCCTTTCCGTACCCAAACAGGGACACAGCCAGTTTAGGGTAAGAGTAAGGGTTAGGGACCGGGTGGGAGTAGCCCTGCTTTTCTGTACCCAAACAGGGACACAGCTAGTTTAGGGTTAGGGTAGAGGACAGGGTGGGGATTACCAAAGCAAGAAACAAAGATTAGAATATAGTTGTATTAAGAAGAAAATTGGTAATAGTATTCTGAAAATTATAAACATCATTTAACAAGGGTTTTAAATTACGATTAAACTAATATCCTAATTTAAAAATTCCATAAATTAAAATATCCATTAAATTATATAACTTTTTGAAAAAAAATTTCCTTTTTGTGCTAATCAAAGTAGGGAGAACAGACCTTTCTGTGGGCTACTAAACCCAATTTGTGGTAAACATGGTCCCTACATGTACATGTTTCGCAGTCCTTACTGCTCATCAGGGGACTGTCTTTCGTTCACTAAGAATCTTCCTCTCACTAAGTGTATAGCACAAATTTCCAAATTAAACATCTAAAGTAGTGAAAAAATCTTCCATTTATATAAAAAATTCAGTCATAAAAATGGTTTTACCTCAGAATAATCGTTGTCCTACGAAATACTTGAAAATTGTGGAGGATCTGGTTCAGCGACTGACTCCAGAGAGTGTCTGGAAACTTCTGGCAAACCTCTAGTCAGCAGCAGGTGCAAAAAACCGTTACTTTTTAAACCCAATCTATGGCGTCAACAATTAGTATCTACCAATCAGGAACTATAAATTTGGAAACGTTTAGAAGGAATTATTTTTTTTACCTTATCATGTCTAGTGTATTCTAATGACTATTATTTAGATTTGGGTGTAAATCGTTTAAATTAATGTTGATTTACGTATGATTTAAACTGGCCAACCGTGCTTACCGGAAGTCTTAACTGCCGGCTGCCATTTCATTTTTAAAAAACTACAAAATGGCCGACTGTGTCATTTTGAATCCCACAAAATGGCCGAATGTGGACGGCTGCCAAAAACTTTTAATTCATACAAAACGGCCGAACATGAACGGCTAGTATGAAGCTATAAATTTAAATTACAGACCTTAGCTAAATTTGAGAGGATAATCAATGAATTAATACTTGTACATCGTATTTTAAAAAAACTTTTATATATGGATTTTTAAAAATATTAATTAGAATATAGGGTAAGTGAAAATATTCCCATGATGTAAATATTTAAAGAGGAAAGGGAAGAAACAAAATTAAATTAGGGTTAAGGGGTTAGGGTGAGGGAGTGGGGGAGGGGAGGGAGTTAGGGTGAGGGTGAGGGTGAGGGGGAGGGGGAGGGGGAGGGGGAGGGGGAGGGTAACCTTTCGGGCTTCCGTTCGGGCTACCAATAGGGCTACCGTTGGCGTCACCAATAGGGCTACCGTTCGGGCCACCGCCAGGGCTTCCTTTAGGGCTACCGTTAGGGCCACCATTAGGGCAACCGTTCAGGCTACCGTCAAGGCTACCGTTCGGGCTACCGTCACGGCTACCGTCAGGGTTACTGCCTAGGCTACCGTCAGGGCTACCGTCATGGCTACCACCAGGGCTACCGTCAGGGTAAGGTTTGGGGTAAAGTTTGGGGTAAGGGTTGGGGTAAGGGTTGGGGTAAGGGTTGGGGGTAAGGGTTGGGGGTAAGGGTTGGGGTAAGGGTTGGGATGAGGGTTGGGATGAGGGTTGGGATTAGGGTTAGGGTTAGGGTTCAGGTTAGGGTTAGGGTTAGGGTTAGGTTGTTTAGGTTCTGGACAGATGGGGGTTACCCGTATTTCTGCACCCAATAAGGGATACAGCGCCGAAGCGTCTGCCTCTTTGCTGGCGCACGTTCAACATTCTTTTCCACATAGACTTTGCATCATCTCTCTGTCTCTCGAATCCGACCACGTATTTTAGAAATAAGACAAATAGAAAGTAGGAAAAATAGACAGTGAGGAGCAAAGATTAGACTGTAGTTGTATTAAGAAGAAAATTGGTAATCCCCAGGTTGGGGTTAGGGTTAGGGTTAGGGTTAGGGTTAGGGTTAGGTTGTTTAGGTTCTGGACAGATGGGGGTTACCCGTATTTCTGCACCAAATTAGGGTTAGGGTTAGGGTTAGGGTTAGGGTTAGGGTTAGGTTGTTAGGTTCTGGACAGATGGGGGTTAGGGTTAGGGTTAGGGTTAGGTTGTTTAGGTTCTGGACAGATGGGGGTTACCCGTATTTCTGCACCCAATAAGGGATACAGCGCCGAAGCGTCTGCCTCTTTACTGGCGCACGTTCAACATTCTTTTCCGCATAGACTTTGCGTCATCTCTCTGTCTCTCGAATCCGACCACGTATTTTAGAAATAAGACAAATAGAAAGTAGGAAAAATAGACAGTGAGGAGCAAAGATTAGACTGTAGTTGTATTAAGAAGAAAATTGGTAATACCCAGGTTAGGGTCAGGGACTGGGTGCGAGTTACCCTTCCTTTCCGTACCCAAACAGGGACACAGCTAGTTTAGGGTAAGGGTTAGTATTTTTAGGAACCAGGAAGGGATTACCCTTCTTTTCCGGACCCGAACAGGGACACAGCTAGTTTAGGGTAAGAGTTAGGGTTAGGGACAAGGGGGGGTTACCCTTCCTTTCCGTACCCAAACAGGGACACAGCTAGTTTAGGGTAAGAGTTAGTATTAAGGACCGGGTAGGGATTACCCTTCCTTTCCGTACCCAAACAGGGACACAGCCAGTTTAGGGTATGAGTAAGGGTTAGGGACCGGGTGGGAGTAGCCCTGCTTTTCTGTACCCAAACAGGGACACAGCTAGTTTAGGGTTAGGGTAGAGGACAGGGTGGGGATTACCAAAGCAAGAAACAAAGATTAGAATATAGTTGTATTAAGAAGAAAATTGGTAATAGTATTCTGAAATTTCTAAACATCATTTAACAAGGGTTTTAAATTACGATTAAACTAATATCCTAATTTAAAAATTCCATAAATTAAAATATCCATTAAATTATATAACTTTTTGAAAAAAAAATTCCTTTTTGTGCTAATCAAAGTAGGGAGAACAGACCTTTCTGTGGGCTACTAAACCCAATTTGTGGTAAAAATGGTCCCTACATGTACATGTTTCGCAGTCCTTACTGCTCATCAGGGGACTGTCTTTCGTCCACTAAGAATCTTCCTCTCACTAAGTGTATAGCACAAATTTCCAAATTAAACATCTAAAGTAGTGAAAAAATCTTCCATTTATATAAAAAATTCAGTCATAAAAATGGTTTTACCTCAGAATAATCGTTGTCCTGCGAAATACTTGAAAATTGTGGAAGATCTGGTTCAGCGACTGACTCCAGAGAGTGTCTGGAAACTTCTGGCAAACCTCTAGTCAGCAGCAGGTGCAAAAAACCGTTACTTTTTAAACCCAATCTATGGCGTCAACAATTAGTATCTACCAATCAGGAGCTATAAATTTGGAAACGTTTAGAAGGAATTATTTTTTTACCATATCATGTCTAGTGTATTCTAATGACTATTATTTAAATTTGGGTGTAAATCGTTTAAATTAATGTTGATTTACGTATGATTTAAACTGGCCAACCGTGCTTACCGGAAGTCTTAACTGCCGGCTGCCATTTCATTTTTAAAAAACTACAAAATGGCCGACTGTGTCATTTTGAATCCCACAAAATGGCCGAATGTGGACGGCTGCCAAAAACTTTTAATTCATACAAAACGGCTGAACATGAACGGCTAGTATGAAGCTATAAATTTAAATTACAGACCTTAGCAAAATTTGAGGGGATAATCAATGAATTAATACTTGTACATCGTATTTTAAAAAAACTTTTATATATGGATTTTTAAAAATATTAATTAGAATATAGGGTTAGGGTTAGGGTTAGGGTTAGGGTTAGGGTTAGGGTTAGGTTGTTTAGGTTCTGGACAGATGGGGGTTACCCATATTTCTGCACCCAATAAGGGTTAGGGTTAGGGTTAGGGTTAGGGTTAGGGTTAGGGTTAGGGTTAGGGTTAGAGTTAGAGTTAGGGTTAGGGTTAAGGTTAGGGTTAAGGTTAGGGTTAGGATGTTAGGTTCTGGACAGATGGGGGTTACCCGTATTTCTGCACCCAATAAGGGATACAGCGCCGAAGCGTCTGCCTCTTTGCTGGCGCACGTTCAACATTCTTTTCCGCATAGACTTTGCGTCATCTCTCTGTCTCTCGAATCCGACCACGTATTTTAGAAATAAGACAAATAGAAAGTAGGAAAAATAGACAGTGAGGAGCAAAGATTAGACTGTAGTTGTATTAAGAAGAAAATTGGTAATCCCCAGGTTGGGGTTAGGGTTAGGGTTAGGGTTAGGTTGTTTAGGTTCTGGACAGATGGGGGTTACCCGTATTTCTGCACCAAATTAGGGTTAGGGTTAGGGTTAGGGTTATGGTTAGGGTTAGGTTGTTAGGTTCTGGACAGATGGGGGTTAGGGTTAGGGTTAGGGTTAGGGTTAGGGTTAGGGTTAGGGTTTAGGGTTTAGGGTTTAGGGTTTAGGGTTAGGGTTAGGGTTAGGGTTAGGGTTAGGGTTAGGGTTTGGGTTAGGGTTAGGTTGTTTAGGTTCTGGACAGATGGGGGTTACCCGTATTTCTGCACCCAATAAGGGATACAGCGCCGAAGCGTCTGCCTCTTTGCTGGCGCACGTTCAACATTCTTTTCCGCATAGACTTTGCGTCATCTCTCTGTCTCTCGAATCCGACCACGTATTTTAGAAATAAGACAAATAGAAAGTAGGAAAAATAGACAGTGAGGAGCAAAGATTAGACTGTAGTTGTATTAAGAAGAAAATTGGTAATACCCAGGTTAGGGTCAGGGACTGGGTGCGAGTTACCCTTCCTTTCCGTACCCAAACAGGGACACAGCTAGTTTAGGGTAAGGGTTAGTATTTTTAGGAACCAGGAAGGGATTACCCTTCTTTTCCGGACCCGAACAGGGACACAGCTAGTTTAGGGTAAGAGTTAGGGTTAGGGACAAGGGGGGGTTACCCTTCCTTTCCGTACCCAAACAGGGACACAGCTAGTTTAGGGTAAGAGTTAGTATTAAGGACCGGGTTGGGATTACCCTTCCTTTCCGTACCCAAACAGGGACACAGCCAGTTTAGGGTAAGAGTAAGGGTTAGGGACTGGGTGGGAGTAGCCCTGCCTTTCTGTACCCAAACAGGGACACAGCTAGTTTAGGGTTAGGGTAGAGGACAGGGTGGGGATTACCAAAGCAAGAAACAAAGATTAGAATATAGTTGAATTAAGAAGAAAATTGGTAATAGTATTCTGAAAATTATAAACATCATTTAACAAGGGTTTTAAATTACGATTAAACTAATATCCTAATTTTAAAATTCCATAAATTAAAATATCCATTAAATATAACTTTTTGAAAAAAATTTATTTTTGTGCTAATCAAAGTAGGGAGAACAGACCTTTCTGTGGGCTACTAAACCCAATTTGTGGTAAAAAAATGGTCCCTACATGTACATGTTTCGCAGTCCTTACTGCTCATCAGGGGACTGTCTTTCGTCCACTAAGAATCTTCCTCTCACTAAGTGTATAGCACAAATTTCCAAATTAAACATCTAAAGTAGTGAAAAAATCTTCCATTTATATAAAAAAGTCAGTCATAAAAATGGTTTTACCTCAGAATAATCGTTGTCCTACGAAATACTTGAAAATTGTGGAGGATCTGGTTCAGCGACTGACTCCAGAGAGTGTCTGGAAACTTCTGGCAAACCTCTAGTCAGCAGCAGGTGCAAAAAACCGTTACTTTTTAAACCCAATCTATGGCGTCAACAATTAGTATCTACCAATCAGGAGCATAAATTTGGAAACGTTTAGAAGGAATTATTTTTTTTACCTTATCATGTCTAGTGTATTCTAATGACTATTATTTAGATTTGGGTATAAATCGTTTAAATTAATGTTGATTTACGTATGATTTAAACTGGCCAACCGTGCTTACCGGAAGTCTTAACTGCCGGCTGCCATTTCATTTTTAAAAAACTACAAAATGGCCGACTGTGTCATTTTGAATCCCACAAAATGGCCGAATGTGGACGGCTGCCAAAAACTTTTAATTCATACAAAACGGCCGAACATGAACGGCTAGTATGAAGCTATAAATTTAAATTACAGACCTTAGCAAAATTTGAGAGGATAATCAATGAATTAATACTTGTACATCGTATTTTAAAAAAACTTTTATATATGGATTTTTAAAAATATTAATTAGAATATAGGGTAAGTGAAAATATTAGGGTTAGGGTTAGGGTTAGGGTTAGGGTTAGGGTTAGGGTTAGGGTTAGGGTTAGGGTTAGGGTTAGGGTTAGGGTTAGGGTTAGGTTGTTTAGGTTCTGGACAGATGGGGGTTACCCGTATTTCTGCACCCAATAAGGGATACAGCGCCGAAGCGTCTGCCTCTTTGCTGGCGCACGTTCAACATTCTTTTCCGCATAGACTTTGCGTCATCTCTCTGTCTCTCGAATCCGACCACGTATTTTAGAAATAAGACAAATAGAAAATAGGAAAAATAGACAGTGAGGAGCAAAGATTAGACTGTAGTTGTATTAAGAAGAAAATTGGTAATACCCAGGTTAGGGTCAGGGACTGGGTGCGAGTTACCCTTCCTTTCCGTACCCAAACAGGGACACAGCTAGTTTAGGGTAAGGGTTAGTATTTTTAGGAACCAGGAAGGGATTACCCTTCTTTTCCGGACCCAAACAGGGACACAGCTAGTTTAGGGTAAGAGTTAGGGTTAGGGACAAGGGGGGGTTAACCTTCCTTTCCGTACCCAAACAGGGACACAGCTAGTTTAGGGTAAGAGTTAGTATTAAGGACCGGGTAGGGTTAGGGTTAGGGTTAGGGTTAGGGTTAGGGTTAGGGTTAGGGTTAGGGTTAGGGTTAGGGTTAGGGTTAGGGTTAGGGTTAGGGTTAGGGTTAGGTTGTTAGGTTCTGGACAGATGGGGGTTACCCGTATTTCTGCACCCAATAAGGGATACAGCGCCGAAGCGTCTGCCTCTTTGCTGGCGCACGTTCAACATTCTTTTCCGCATAGACTTTGCGTCATCTCTCTGTCTCTCGAATCCGACCACGTATTTTAGAAATAAGACAAATAGAAAGTAGGAAAAATAGACAGTGAGAAGCAAAGATTAGACTGTAGTTGTGTTAAGAAGAAAATTGGTAATACCCAGGTTAGGGTCAGGGACTGGGTGCGAGTTACCCTTCCTTTCCGTACCCAAACAGGGACACAGCTAGTTTAGGGTAAGGGTTAGTATTTTTAGGAACCAGGAAGGGATTACCCTTCTTTTCCGGACCCAAACAGGGACACAGCTAGTTTAGGGTAAGAGTTAGGGTTAGGGACAAGGGGGGGTTACCCTTCCTTTCCGTACCCAAACAGGGACACAGCTAGTTTAGGGTAAGAGTTAGTATTAAGGACCGGGTAGGGATTACCCTTCCTTTCCGTACCCAAACAGGGACACAGCCAGTTTAGGGTAAGAGTAAGGGTTAGGGACCGGGTGGGAGTAGCCCTGCTTTTCTGTACCCAAACAGGGACACAGCTAGTTTAGGGTTAGGGTAGAGGACAGGGTGGGGATTACCAAAGCAAGAAACAAAGATTAGAAGATAGTTGTATTAAGAAGAAAATTGGTAATAGTATTCTGAAAATTATAAACATCATTTAACAAGGGTTTTAAATTACGATTAAACTAATATCCTAATTTAAAAATTCCATAAATTAAAATATCCATTAAATTATATAACTTTTTGAAAAAAAATTTCCTTTTTGTGCTAATCAAAGTAGGGAGAACAGACCTTTCTGTGGGCTACTAAACCCAATTTGTGGTAAAAATGGTCCCTACATGTACATGTTTCGCAGTCCTTACTGCTCATCAGGGGACTGTCTTTCGTCCACTAAGAATCTTCCTCTCACTAAGTGTATAGCACAAATTTCCAAATTAAACATCTAAAGTAGTGAAAAAATCTTCCATTTATATAAAAAATTCAGTCATAAAAATGGTTTTACCTCAGAATAATCGTTGTCCTGCGAAATACTTGAAAATTGTGGAAGATCTGGTTCAGCGACTGACTCCAGAGAGTGTCTGGAAACTTCTGGCAAACCTCTAGTCAGCAGCAGGTGCAAAAAACCGTTACTTTTTAAACCCAATCTATGGCGTCAACAATTAGTATCTACCAATCAGGAGCTATAAATTTGGAAACGTTTAGAAGGAATTATTTTTTTACCATATCATGTCTAGTGTATTCTAATGACTATTATTTAAATTTGGGTGTAAATCGTTTAAATTAATGTTGATTTACGTATGATTTAAACTGGCCAACCGTGCTTACCGGAAGTCTTAACTGCCGGCTGCCATTTCATTTTTAAAAAACTACAAAATGGCCGACTGTGTCATTTTGAATCCCACAAAATGGCCGAATGTGGACGGCTGCCAAAAACTTTTAATTCATACAAAACGGCTGAACATGAACGGCTAGTATGAAGCTATAAATTTAAATTACAGACCTTAGCAAAATTTGAGGGGATAATCAATGAATTAATACTTGTACATCGTATTTTAAAAAAACTTTTATATATGGATTTTTAAAAATATTAATTAGAATATAGGGTTAGGGTTAGGGTTAGGGTTAGGGTTAGGGTTAGGGTTAGGGTTAGGGTTAGGTTGTTTAGGTTCTGGACAGATGGGGGTTACCCGTATTTCTGCACCCAATAAGGGTTAGGGTTAGGGTTAGGGTTAGGGTTAGGGTTAGGGTTAGGGTTAGAGTTAGAGTTAGAGTTAGGGTTAGGGTTAGGGTTAAGGTTAGGGTTAGGATGTTAGGTTCTGGACAGATGGGGGTTACCCGTATTTCTGCACCCAATAAGGGATACAGCGCCGAAGCGTCTGCCTCTTTGCTGGCGCACGTTCAACATTCTTTTCCGCATAGACTTTGCGTCATCTCTCTGTCTCTCGAATCCGACCACGTATTTTAGAAATAAGACAAATAGAAAGTAGGAAAAATAGACAGTGAGGAGCAAAGATTAGACTGTAGTTGTATTAAGAAGAAAATTGGTAATCCCCAGGTTGGGGTTAGGGTTAGGGTTAGGGTTAGGGTTAGGTTGTTTAGGTTCTGGACAGATGGGGGTTACCCGTATTTCTGCACCAAATTAGGGTTAGGGTTAGGGTTAGGGTTATGGTTAGGGTTAGGTTGTTAGGTTCTGGACAGATGGGGGTTAGGGTTAGGGTTAGGGTTAGGGTTAGGGTTAGGGTTAGGGTTTAGGGTTTAGGGTTTAGGGTTTAGGGTTAGGGTTAGGGTTAGGGTTAGGGTTAGGGTTAGGGTTAGGGTTTGGGTTAGGGTTAGGTTGTTTAGGTTCTGGACAGATGGGGGTTACCCGTATTTCTGCACCCAATAAGGGATACAGCGCCGAAGCGTCTGCCTCTTTGCTGGCGCACGTTCAACATTCTTTTCCGCATAGACTTTGCGTCATCTCTCTGTCTCTCGAATCCGACCACGTATTTTAGAAATAAGACAAATAGAAAGTAGGAAAAATAGACAGTGAGGAGCAAAGATTAGACTGTAGTTGTATTAAGAAGAAAATTGGTAATACCCAGGTTAGGGTCAGGGACTGGGTGCGAGTTACCCTTCCTTTCCGTACCCAAACAGGGACACAGCTAGTTTAGGGTAAGGGTTAGTATTTTTAGGAACCAGGAAGGGATTACCCTTCTTTTCCGGACCCGAACAGGGACACAGCTAGTTTAGGGTAAGAGTTAGGGTTAGGGACAAGGGGGGGTTACCCTTCCTTTCCGTACCCAAACAGGGACACAGCTAGTTTAGGGTAAGAGTTAGTATTAAGGACCGGGTTGGGATTACCCTTCCTTTCCGTACCCAAACAGGGACACAGCCAGTTTAGGGTAAGAGTAAGGGTTAGGGACTGGGTGGGAGTAGCCCTGCCTTTCTGTACCCAAACAGGGACACAGCTAGTTTAGGGTTAGGGTAGAGGACAGAGTGGGGATTACCAAAGCAAGAAACAAAGATTAGAATATAGTTGAATTAAGAAGAAAATTGGTAATAGTATTCTGAAATTTATAAACATCATTTAACAAGGGTTTTAAATTACGATTAAACTAATATCCTAATTTAAAAATTCCATAAATTAAAATATCCATTAAATTATATAACTTTTTGAAAAAAAATTTCTTTTTGTGCTAATCAAAGTAGGGAGAACAGACCTTTCTGTGGGCTACTAAACCCAATTTGTGGTAAAAAATGGTCCCTACATGTACATGTTTCGCAGTCCTTACTGCTCATCAGGGGACTGTCTTTCGTCCACTAAGAATCTTCCTCTCACTAAGTGTATAGCACAAATTTCCAAATTAAACATCTAAAGTAGTGAAAAAATCTTCCATTTATATAAAAAAGTCAGTCATAAAAATGGTTTTACCTCAGAATAATCGTTGTCCTACGAAATACTTGAAAATTGTGGAGGATCTGGTTCAGCGACTGACTCCAGAGAGTGTCTGGAAACTTCTGGCAAACCTCTAGTCAGCAGCAGGTGCAAAAAACCGTTACTTTTTAAACCCAATCTATGGCGTCAACAATTAGTATCTACCAATCAGGAGCATAAATTTGGAAACGTTTAGAAGGAATTATTTTTTTTACCTTATCATGTCTAGTGTATTCTAATGACTATTATTTAGATTTGGGTATAAATCGTTTAAATTAATGTTGATTTACGTATGATTTAAACTGGCCAACCGTGCTTACCGGAAGTCTTAACTGCCGGCTGCCATTTCATTTTTAAAAAACTACAAAATGGCCGACTGTGTCATTTTGAATCCCACAAAATGGCCGAATGTGGACGGCTGCCAAAAACTTTTAATTCATACAAAACGGCCGAACATGAACGGCTAGTATGAAGCTATAAATTTAAATTACAGACCTTAGCAAAATTTGAGAGGATAATCAATGAATTAATACTTGTACATCGTATTTTAAAAAAACTTTTATATATGGATTTTTAAAAATATTAATTAGAATATAGGGTAAGTGAAAATATTAGGGTTAGGGTTAGGGTTAGGGTTAGGGTTAGGGTTAGGGTTAGGGTTAGGGTTAGGGTTAGGGTTAGGTTGTTTAGGTTCTGGACAGATGGGGGTTACCCGTATTTCTGCACCCAATAAGGGATACAGCGCCGAAGCGTCTGCCTCTTTGCTGGCGCACGTTCAACATTCTTTTCCGCATAGACTTTGCGTCATCTCTCTGTCTCTCGAATCCGACCACGTATTTTAGAAATAAGACAAATAGAAAATAGGAAAAATAGACAGTGAGGAGCAAAGATTAGACTGTAGTTGTATTAAGAAGAAAATTGGTAATACCCAGGTTAGGGTCAGGGACTGGGTGCGAGTTACCCTTCCTTTCCGTACCCAAACAGGGACACAGCTAGTTTAGGGTAAGGGTTAGTATTTTTAGGAACCAGGAAGGGATTACCCTTCTTTTCCGGACCCAAACAGGGACACAGCTAGTTTAGGGTAAGAGTTAGGGTTAGGGACAAGGGGGGGTTACCCTTCCTTTCCGTACCCAAACAGGGACACAGCTAGTTTAGGGTAAGAGTTAGTATTAAGGACCGGGTAGGGTTAGGGTTAGGGTTAGGGTTAGGGTTAGGGTTAGGGTTAGGGTTAGGGTTAGGGTTAGGGTTAGGTTGTTAGGTTGTTAGGTTGTGGACAGATGGGGGTTACCCGTATTTCTGCACCCAATAAGGGATACAGCGCCGAAGCGTCTGCCTCTTTGCTGGCGCACGTTCAACATTCTTTTCCGCATAGACTTTGCGTCATCTCTCTGTCTCTCGAATCCGACCACGTATTTTAGAAATAAGACAAATAGAAAGTAGGAAAAATAGACAGTGAGAAGCAAAGATTAGACTGTAGTTGTGTTAAGAAGAAAATTGGTAATACCCAGGTTAGGGTCAGGGACTGGGTGCGAGTTACCCTTCCTTTCCGTACCCAAACAGGGACACAGCTAGTTTAGGGTAAGGGTTAGTATTTTTAGGAACCAGGAAGGGATTACCCTTCTTTTCCGGACCCGAACAGGGACACAGCTAGTTTAGGGTAAGAGTTAGGGTTAGGGACAAGGGGGGGTTACCCTTCCTTTCCGTACCCAAACAGGGACACAGCTAGTTTAGGGTAAGAGTTAGTATTAAGGACCGGGTAGGGATTACCCTTCCTTTCCGTACCCAAACAGGGACACAGCCAGTTTAGGGTAAGAGTAAGGGTTAGGGACGGGTGGGAGTAGCCCTGCTTTCTGTACCCAAACAGGGACACAGCTAGTTTAGGGTTAGGGTAGAGGACAGGGTGGGGATTACCAAAGCAAGAAACAAAGATTAGAAGATAGTTGTATTAAGAAGAAAATTGGTAATAGTATTCTGAAAATTATAAACATCATTTAACAAGGGTTTTAAATTACGATTAAACTAATATCCTAATTTAAAAATTCCATAAATTAAAATATCCATTAAATTATATAACTTTTTGAAAAAAAATTTCCTTTTTGTGCTAATCAAAGTAGGGAGAACAGACCTTTCTGTGGGCTACTAAACCCAATTTGTGGTAAAAATGGTCCCTACATGTACATGTTTCGCAGTCCTTACTGCTCATCAGGGGACTGTCTTTCGTCCACTAAGAATCTTCCTCTCACTAAGTGTATAGCACAAATTTCCAAATTAAACATCTAAAGTAGTGAAAAAATCTTCCATTTATATAAAAAATTCAGTCATAAAAATGGTTTTACCTCAGAATAATCGTTGTCCTACGAAATACTTGAAAATTGTGGAAGATCTGGTTCAGCGACTGACTCCAGAGAGTGTCTGGAAACTTCTGGCAAACCTCTAGTCAGCAGCAGGTGCAAAAAACCGTTACTTTTTAAACCCAATCTATGGCGTCAACAATTAGTATCTACCAATCAGGAGCTATAAATTTGGAAACGTTTAGAAGGAATTATTTTTTTACCTTATCATGTCTAGTGTATTCTAATGACTATTATTTAAATTTGGGTGTAAATCGTTTAAATTAATGTTGATTTACGTATGATTTAAACTGGCCAACCGTGCTTACCGGAAGTCTTAACTGCCGGCTGCCATTTCATTTTTAAAAAACTACAAAATGGCCGACTGTGTCATTTTGAATCCCACAAAATGGCCGAATGTGGACGGCTGCCAAAAACTTTTAATTCATACAAAACGGCCTGAACATGAACGGCTAGTATGAAGCTATAAATTTAAATTACAGACCTTAGCAAAATTTGAGGGGATAATCAATGAATTAATACTTGTACATCGTATTTTAAAAAAACTTTTATATATAGATTTTTAAAATATTAATTAGAATATAGGGTAGGGAATATTAGGGTTAGGGTTAGGGTTAGGGTTAGGGTTAGGGTTAGGGTTAGGGTTAGGGTTAGGGTTAGGGTTAGGGGTAGGGTTAGGGTTAGGGGTAGGGTTAGGGTTAGGGGTAGGGTTAGGGTTAGGGGTAGGGGGTAGGGTAGGGT